>NW_017731510.1:2624128-2626372 GCF_001890085.2 Hipposideros armiger | reverse complement strand
GTTAAAGAAAGTGCCAATGATACCATTGATGAAGTAGAACTGATTTTACCTAACAGGAATTTGAGGGACAAAGTAGAAAACAATTCAGTGAGATCACCAAGACGATCACCTCGTTTAGTGGCACAAAGTTTATGGTTGGCTGTGGGAGATGTGGTGACTGGTTTCATGGTGATTGTGTTGGGTTAAGTCTTTCTCAAGCACAACAAGTGGGAGAGGAAGACAAAGAATATGTGTGCGTGAAAGGTTGTGCTGAAGAAGATAAAAAGACTGAAATAGTAGATCCAGATACTTTAGAAAACCAAGCTAAAGTTGAAGTCCAGAGTGAAGATAAAACAATGGAATATGAAAAGCTTGGGTTATCAAAGCACACACCAACAAATGACAAAACCAAATATATGGATGATACAGTGAAGCATTAGGTCAAAATTTTAAAATGGGAATCTGGTGAAGGCAAAACCTCATCAGACTGTAGAGATAATGAAATAAAAAATGGCAGCTAGCTTCTCTTCGAAAGGTGGGATGACCATTTTTACCTCGGAGAACCTCAGAAGAAAAAAATGAAAAAATACCAAAAGAGTCTACAACTGTTACATGGATAGGAGAAAAAGCTTCAAAACCAGGAAGTACTCATGAGAAGCAAGGCATAAGAAAGAAGAAAATTGGAAAAGGAGTATCTAATGTGCATCCTCCTACTGCTTCTACTTCCAAGCCTTCTTCAGATCAGATCAGACAAAGTGTCAGACATTCTCAAAAAGACTCAAATTTGAAGGTACCAGAGGAAAAGGCAGCAAAAGTTGCCACAAAAATTGAAAAAGAGCTTTTCTCTTTTTTTCGGGACACAGATGCTAACTATAAGAATAAATATAGAAGTTTGATGTTCAACCTGAAAGATCCTAAAAACAATATATTATTTTAAAAAGTGCCAAAAGGAGAAGTAACCCCTAATCATCTTATAAGAATGAGTCCAGAAGAATTAGCTTCTAAAGAGTTAGCTGCTTGGAGATAAAGAGAAAACAGACATACTATAGAGATGATTGAGAAAGAGCAGAGAGAAGTGGAAAGATGACCAATCACAAAAATAACTCATAAAGGTGAAATAGAAATTGAGAGTGATGTTCCAATGAAAGGACAGGAAGCACCCATGGAGATTTAGGAACCAACAGCTAGTAAGTCATTGGAGAAGACAGAAGGACCTGAAAAACAAAAAGAAGAGATTCACTCCACATCTAAAGATACTGCTAGTCAACACAGACAACATCTTTTTTATCTTAACTGCAAAATTTGTATAGGTCGAATGGCACCACCTGTAGATGATCTTTCTCCAAAAAAAGTGAAAGTTGTTGTTGGAGTATCTCATAAACATTCAGACAATGAAGCAGAAAGTATAGCAGATGCATTGTCTTCGACCTCAAATATTTTGGCTTCTGAATTCTTTGAGGAGGAGAAACAAGAGTCTCTGAAGTCAACATTCTTCTCCTGCTCCACATCCAGAGATGCCTTGAACTGCTGAAGTTGAGTCTACATTCCTGACTCGATTGAACTTCATCTGGAAAGGTTTTATCAACATGCCTTCTGTGGCAAAATTTGTTACCAAAGCCTACCCAGTGTCTGGTTTCCCCGAATACTTGACAGAGGATCTACCAGGCAGTATTCAAGTAGGCAGCAGGATATCACCTCAGACAGTTTGGGATTATGTGGAAAAAATCAAAGCATCAGGAACCAAGGAAATTTGTGTGGTTCGTTTCACACCCATAACTGAAGAATATCAAATTTCTTACACTTTGCTGTTTGCCTACTTCAGTAGCAGAAAGTGCTGTGGAGTAGCTGCTAACAACATGAAGCAGGCTAAAGACATATACCTTATTCCTTTGGGTGCTGCAGATAAAATTCCACACCCTCTTGTGCCTTTTGATGGACCGGGTCTTGAACTGCATAGACCTAATCTGTTGTTGGGCTTAATTATTTGTCAAAAACTGAAGCGACAACACAGCGCTAGTTCCAGTGCCAGTGCCAGTGCCAGTGCTAGTCACACTGCTGAGACTCCTGAAAGTGGACCAATAGCATTGCCACCCGAGAAAAAAAAATAAAATAGAAGTTTCCACAGAGGAAGCACCAGAGGAAGAAAATGACTTTTTTAACTCTTTTACAACTGTACTACACAAGCAGAGAAACAAGCCTCAGCAAGCTCTTCAGGAAGAGCTGCCAACAGTGATGGAACCTTTAGTGGAAGTCACCAAACAGGAG
>NW_017731510.1:2619772-2621094 GCF_001890085.2 Hipposideros armiger | reverse complement strand
AGATTTTTTAAAAGTAAGAAAACTCACTTAGCTGAAGTAAGAGTTTGATATAGAGAATACATTTAAACACTATGAGAAGAGAACTCTTCTTTAAAAAGTTATTCAGTGAGACACTAAACTCCATTTTGGGGCTGAAAAACATGTTGATGCCCAATAGATGAAGTGGTCCACAGTTTATGCTGATTTAGATAATTAATGTGATATTAATGGCGTGACTTTTGTCATTTACGCTACCTCCCTGATAGGAAAGTTTTACTATATTTCGAAAGGACTAATTTAAAGAAAACCCAAATGCTAGTTTAATATAGCACCTTTTAATTCTTTTTTTATTGTGGTAGAACACTTACCATGAGATCTACACCCTTAACAAAATTTTAAGCATACAGTACAGCGTTGTTAACTATAGGCAGGTCTTTAAACGTCATCTTGCATAACTGAAACTTCAAATTCATTGTATAAAAACTCCCCATTTTCCCCTCCCTCCAGCCCTTGACAACCACCATTCTGCTCTTTGATTCTATGAGTTTGGTTATTTTAGATACCTCCTATAAATGGAATTATGCAGTTTTTGTCTTTCTGTGACTAGCTTATTTCATATAGCACAAGGACCTCAAGGTTCATCCATGTTGTTGCATATGGCAGAGTTTCTTTCTTTCTTTCTTTCTATCTTTTTTAATTGGGGAATTGGGGGAGGGGAACAGCCAAGTTGTTGTTCTTTAATCTTAGTTGTGGAGTACGCCAGTCACCATCTGGCTGCCCGTCGGCAGCTCGTGGCCTTCAAGCTCAAGGTGCCGAGTTCAGTCTTAGTTGTGGGTGGGCATAGCCACCATCCCATGCGGTAGTCGAACCGGCAGCCTTGTTGTTAAGAGCACACACTCTATCCACTGAGCCATCCGGATGGCAGCTCAGCTCAAGGTGCCGAGTTCAGTCTTAGTTGCAGGTGGGCTTAGTCCAGTATCGAATAGGCAGTCTTGCTGTTAGGAGCACGTGCTCTCACCAGCTGAGCTACTCTGCCACCTGTTGGCAGCTCAGCAGCAGCTCAGCAGCAGCTCAGCTCGGGCGCAGCGTCCCTGGGCCATGTGGGAATCGAACCAGTGGCCCTGTTGCTCAGAGCTCACGCTCTTAAGCTAACTCTTAACCAACTGAACCACTTGGCTGGTCAAGAATTGCCT
Organism: Hipposideros armiger; assembly: GCF_001890085.2. Lineage (NCBI taxonomy): Eukaryota > Metazoa > Chordata > Mammalia > Chiroptera > Hipposideridae > Hipposideros > Hipposideros armiger. The sequence continues at coordinate 2,619,922 of NW_017731510.1, read as the reverse complement.
TCTTTTTTAAAGCTGAATAATATTCGTGTGTGTGTGTCATATTTTTTAGTTCATTTAACCATAAATGGACATTTAAGTTCTTTCCACATCTTGGTTATTGTGAATCATGCCACTATAAACATGGGAGTGCAGATATCTCTTCAAGATCAT
>NW_017731510.1:2613575-2616422 GCF_001890085.2 Hipposideros armiger | reverse complement strand
CCGGCGACTCACGGCAGCCCAGCTCCAGGTTGAGCTGTTGTTCAGCATCTTAGCTGTAGAGGGCAGTGTCACTGGCCCTCACATGTGGGATCCAAACCTGGGCCCTCTGGCATTCCAAGTGAGTTCTTAACCATCGCGCCACTCGGTCGGCCCTTAACATGTAGGTTTTGAACTATTCCCTTCAAACCATAATAAAAGTATCCCATTATAAAGGTGACATTATGACTGAAGTGTCATTAAGCAGTTGCATTGGGGACTTGTCCATAATGTAATATTTGGTGTCACACTCAGGGGATGGTTTTGATGTGCTAAGACTCCTTCCCTCTCCTGTTTTTTTAAAATTTAATGTGTCTATTGTCTTCACGGCCTGGGCCATGCCACTAATAGTGTGACTTTCAGTGTAAGCAAAATATAACAAGGATTTATTATATAATGAATAGTGTGACTCTGATTGTTTTGCCGTAAACTCCAGATGTGCCCCCAGCAGGAAAATTTACAACTCTGCTGCCTTTGAGGTTATTCTTTTAGTTCCAGGCATCAAAGAGAGTATAGAAGATTATGTAAATTTACTGTTACTGAGAGGCTGACAAAATTTCTGCCTTGAATATAAGAGGTATATTTGTTGTTCTTTTTTTTCAGGCGGTTGTTGGAACTGGTACAATTCTTTAAATCTGTAGTTGATGTGAAGAATGAATTAAAGTTTTGAGGTTTCACATTTTAAATTATATTTATATTGGAGAGACCAGCAGGACTTAATAGCTGCCATAAGAGCTATGATACTATCTTTTCAGATATAATCCAACCAGTGGTGAAAATCTTCAATAGTTTAAAGGATGTGTACACGAATTGTGCTGTGTCTTCATTTCTCCTTTAACCTTGTCATATGTACAATTTTATATGGGCCATCAGCAATGAAGGAAGAGAATATTTAATATTGTTTTCTGTGTTCTCTGATCCGACCTGCTCCAGATGGTGTGGCTCTAGTAGAGTTCCCTTCATCCTCACTCACATTCTAATGCTTATTTTCCAAAAGCACTCGCTATTGTTATTCATATGCTTCTGCCTGATTCCTACTATTTTGCAAAGACCCTGCACCAGTAAAATCTGTTGGGTTGCTGGCCTTCTGACTGGTTTACAATTGAAAGAGTTTTTCAAACTTAATCAAAAAGCTTTGGGGGCCGGCCCAGTGGCGCGATGCTTAAGAACTGGCTTGGGACGCCAGAGGGCCCAGGTTTGGATCCCACATGTGAGGGCCAGTGACACTGCCCTCTACAGCTAAGATGCTGAACAACAGCTCAACCTGGAGCTGGGCNCTGGGCCTGTGGCCAGTCTTAGCCTCAGAGATTAACCTCCTGATGTTTCTACAGAAGCATTCTTATCCAACGTATCAGTTCAGTCAAAACAAGATGAAACTGTAAAGAGTAAAGACAGAACATTAAAAAGACAGCCGCTGCAAGATCAAGAGAATAATTTGCAAGATAATCAGACTTCAAATACTAGTCCTCCGTGCAGGCCTAACCTAGGAAAAGGAAACACAGATAAAGGAAGCATGGATGGTAATGTGAGTTGCAATGAAACCGTTGCTAATACGGAAAGGTCTCCACAGTTTATCAACCTGAAAAGGGATCCTAGGCAAGCAGCAGGGTGAAGTCAGCAGCTAACTGCTTCAGAAAGCAAAGACAGAGATAGCTGCCAGAATGGAGAAAAACATACCCTGCCTGGTCTGTCGAGCAAAGAGCATTTAACAGAACAAATCAATGTAGAGGAAAAGTCATCTTCTGTAGAGAAAAACTCCTGTGTTCAGCAGAGTGATAATTCAGGAGTTGCACAAAAGTCAGCATCAGTAGAAAACACAAACACTTCTCAAACAGAACAAGCAAAACCCATACGGGAGGATATTTTAATGCAAAATATTGAAACTGCACCCATTTTGAAGAGGATTGGCAGCAACAACATCTCATTTTGAAGTTGGAAACACAGGTCAATCCGAATGTCCTTCTAAAAGCATCAGCTTTACTCCCAGAAGCACCAGCCCCAGAACAAGTGCAAACTTTTCACCCATAAGGCCCCACGCAACCCAATCTTCAGCATCTCAAGTCTAACTGCCCTGGATTCCCCCCACAAAGCATGTTTGGATTTCCACCACATTTGCCACCTCCGTTACTTCCCCCTCCAGGCTTTGGCTTTGCTCAAAATCCCATGGTTCCCTGGCCACCTGCTGTGCATCTGACAGGCCAGCCTCAACATATGATAGATCCGCTTTCACAAACATCAAGGTATATAGGCCTGCATAGTTTTTACCAGATTAAAGGCATTCGAAGACCAGAAAAGACGCCATAGTGACCCTTGGGGTAGGCAAGAACAATAGCAACTGGGTAGGCCTTTTAATCGGGGCAAAGGGGATCGCCAGAGGTTTTATAGCGATTCTCACGACTTGAAAAGAGAGCGACATGAAAAGGAATGGGAGCAAGAATCTGAAAGGCATAGACGCAGAGACAGAACCCAAGACAAGGACAGAGACAGAAAAAGCAGAGAGGAAGGGCACAAAGATAAAGAGAGGGCACGGTTATCACATGGTGATCGCGGCGCAGATGGAAAAGCAAACAGAGATAGCAGGAATGTAGACAAGAAATCAGATAAACCTAAAAGTGAAGACCACGAAAAGGACAAAGAATGAGAGAAAAGTAAACATAGAGAAAGAGAAAAGGACAGAGAGAGGTACCACAAAGATAGGGACCACACTGACTGAGCTAAAAGCAAAAGGTAAAATTTGCAGGCTGCTTCAAGATTACGTTACATAACTGTTAAATGTTGTATCTTAAAAACTTTACGATTGTCTGCTAAGAT
>NW_017731510.1:2607871-2610800 GCF_001890085.2 Hipposideros armiger | reverse complement strand
TATTAAAATTGTAATACTCAATATACACCGATAACAAAAGATGAATACAAGTCACGTTTGACATTTGCAATTACAAGAGATGCTCAAAGTGGTTACGATCAGCGTCCAGACACTTCTAATTATGGAGAACTACTGCTTGAGCAACATTGACCAAAGTGTCCACTGGTATCACTGCACATGCCTTTTCAGTTTCTCCCCAAAGTACCACCGGTGTAGCCGGTTTTCTACAGTACACCACATCCTTTAAGGTCCCCCACAGGTAGAAGTCAAGGGATGTTAAGTCAGGAGAACGTTCTCGAATTTCAAACACCACTTCAAAATGGTCTTGCACTCCTCGAATAACAACTGTGCTTCCACCATTTTCTTTGATTGTCCTGCCTGTCGCAGGGTGATGCTAGCATTCATTTAATTAATGCCATCTTTTGCTCTAACATCATACTATACATTGCTACCATAATTCAATTCAACTTCCATAACATCTTTAAAATGTGTATACATTTTTTGGCACTCCCGGTATACCCAGAAGTGAAATGCTGGATTGTTTGGCAGCTCTATTTTTAATTTCTTGAGGAACCTCCATACTGTTTTCCATAGTAGCTGCACCATTTGACATTCCCATCAATAATGTACAAGGTTCCAATCTCTCCACATCCTTGCCAGCACTTGTTATCTTTAGTTTTTTTGATAATAGCCATCCTAGCAGGTATGAGGTGATACCTCATTGTGGCTTTGATTTGCATGTCCCTGATGATTAGTGATAATGAGCATCCTTTCATATACCTATTGGCCATTTGATGTCCTCTTGAGGAAAATGTCTGTTCAAGTCCTTTACCCATTTTTTTTGTTAGTTTTTTTTGTTGTTGTTAGTTTTTTTATTTTTTTATTTTTTGTTTGTTTTTTAAGTTTATAAGAGTTTATTTGCGCCAGACTGATAACAATTGCCGGGAAGGAAAGTCTCAATGGATTGAGAAAATGCTCCTCCTTTACCCATTTTTTAATTGACTTGTTTATTTGTTTGTTTTTGCTTTTAAGTTGTAAGAGTTCCTTATATATCCTTACAAGATACAGGGTTTGAAAATATTTTCACCTGTTCTATAGGTTGCCTATTCACTTTGTTGATAGTTTCTTTTGCCACGCATACACTTTTAGTTTGATGTAGTCCCGTGTGTCTATTTTTGCTTTGGGTGGCTATGCTTTTGGTGCCATGACCAAAAAATCATTGCCAAGACCAATTATAGAAACTTTCCCCCTACATTTTCTTCTAGGAATAGCATCTTTTCAAAACAGTTAAATTCAAGGCTTTCTATAATCTGATTTATTCCTGTTTATTCAACCTTATTCCTGTCATGAAGCCCACAATCCAGCCAGGCAAGTCTTCTCACAATTCTCCCATTTCTTTTCTTTCTCTAGAGCTTGGCCCATTGTATTATCTAAACCTAGAAGGCACTCATCTGGCTATAGCCTACCCATCCTCTTAAACGTACAGCTCTCTAAATTCCTTGAGAATAGAAATAGTGCCTTAGAAATGGCTAAGCTTTGGGACAAGAGTTTAATAAACTTGCAGCATTGATTTTAAACAGAAGAATTGGCTTCAGGAAATATTTATACTATGTACTAAAATCTGTGAATGGAATTAAGAATTCAAGGATGAATTATTAGGCATAGTTTCTGCCTTTGGAGAGCTGCGAGTCTTAACTTACAAGTACTTTCAGAAATTATATTTATAAAGTGCTAGAAGAACACAGCCTACTTCTGTCTTGAGAGTGAGCAGTTCAGGAAAAACTACTGAAAAGAAAGGTGACAGATGAGCCAAAGATTAGAGGAGGAAGAGCTTAACCATAAACCTAGGGGCAAAGGAGAGAAGACCCTTCCAGCATAGGAAACAGGTGTGAGCAAAGACATGGAAACTGGAACCAGTGGCTACTTTTTGTGAGAAGAACCAGAGACCAGGGGACAGGGGAAAGTGGTAGAATTTCCTCTGTGAACCCTTTAATATTTTTTAAATTGTGAAAGTTTCAAGTATTAAATTTTTCTCTAGTGTATGGGATATTCTGGACACAGTAAAGAAAAGTGGGGTGGGGGGTGAGCAGAGTAGAGTACATAAGAAGCTAAAGTTACCAGGCGAGGCCGGGTTACAAGGATCTTAGTGTGTTAACACTTAGAAGCTTGGAATTCATTCCAGAGGTAGTGAGAAGGCAGGGACTGTCATGAGTTCCAGGGTGAAGGATCAGCTCTGGTTAACCTTCACTGAAGGAAAGGCAGAGAGGGGTCTGAGAAGCAGCAAGACCAGCATGGAGGTGCATGGCTGAGAGATGGAGAAAAGATAAAGATACAAGACATATTTGAAAAGCAGAGTTAGTTGATAACTTAAGCGTTTCCTCTTTTCTTCCTCTGTTACTCAGTTCCCTTTTAAAGTAATTACAAGAACTATCGGGAGTTTCAACGTACATAGACACTATTTTGCTACACTGTGCAAAGAAATAGTAAGCAAGCAAGAGATAAGGCAGCACAGAGTACACACAGGCCCATCTGGAAATTGAGGCTTAAGAACTTGTTTAAATCTGGAAAACTGAAGGGTTCGGTCGAGCCCTCACATACCCTTCATCCCTCAGAAAACCACCACGGCCTGTTTCAATCGCTTCGTTTCTCATCTTTTAAACAGTGTATGGGCAGCCCATGAGTGTTATCCATAGGGAATTTGTACCTAGGAAACATTATTCTTCTGGGCCTCCAAAAATTTTCTTCTCTGCCTAAATGAGAAGTAAGATTCAGTTAAGATATCTGACTTTCTGGACTTAACTATTTTGAAAAGATGCTATTTTAACATGTAGGTTTTTTTTTTTTTTAAGATTTTTATTGGGGAATTGGGGGATGGGAACAGTGCTGGGGAATTGGGGAAAGGGGAACAGACAAGTTGCTGTCGTTTTGT
>NW_017731510.1:2598217-2606096 GCF_001890085.2 Hipposideros armiger | reverse complement strand
AAAAAAAAAAGCTTTGGTTATGTTGGGGCAAAACTGGAAATTGCGAATTACGTGTTTAACTGAATGTAGTCATTATAAGCAACATACAAAATGCTAATATTTCAAGTAGAACTCTACTATGTAGCAGGCACTGTATGATGTGTGTGTGCACGCGCACATATGTATGTCTTTTCATTCATTCTACCTTCAACAAGAATTATTTTGCCTGAGGGTTTAAGAAACCTTTTGAAGAGCCTTTCATATCAGCATTAACTCATCAGCCAAGGTTAGCATGGGAGGTGGGGAGCTGATAAGTTTGTAATATCTGCATTTATTCATGTTGTCCTGTAAGTAAGCGGTTTCAGGGGCAATGACAGGATATTATTACTTCCCTATAGCAATGGCCACATTGGTTTCCCTGCTCCAGTCTTTCCCCCTTCTGGGGTCACACAAAGAGAGCTGGACAAACAGGCCTGCAAGTGTAAAATGAGGACCACAGGAGAGGAACCCCAAAATTTGTATCTGGGAGTTTATGTAGGACAGGAGCAGATGTCTCCTTTTTTTCCCTGAGATTGGAGAGAAACTTTGCTCCCTAGTGTAAACAAACTTCCTTGGGCAGAAAGGGGCAGGATAGGATCTTGGGTTCTTAACCTCTGATGTGTAAATGAAATTCTCCAGGGGTGAGATAAAACAAGCGTCTCTGAGTATATGTATCTCCATGGCTCCAGGTCTCATCACTTTTTGAAATAGAAACATCTCTGCCCTAACATAAAATGCTCTCTTTATAGTCTCACAAGTGTGTCTTATCTTCCATTTGAGAAGTTTTCCCATTTGGGGAGGAAGCCATCCTAATTTAATGAACAGTTACGGACCCAGCTTTGTATTAACAGATCTGTGTTTGCTGTTCATTAAGAATCACAACAAAAAGTCTGGAAACATCATTTTCCATTTTGGAGGCACCATCAATCTGAGTGCTAAAGAATGAACGCACTGTCTCAAAGTCACTTACCGTATTCTGCCATGTATAATGTGCTCCCATGTACAATGCGCACCCATGTTTTTTGGGCCAAACTTCCAGGAAAAAAAATCTTTCATTTTAATTTTTTAATTCAAAATTTTATTTGTTTATATTTAGGTACTTGTTTTTTGTATTATAAAGGAATTTTAGCATTTATTTATTTAGTTAGTTATTACACTTTTAACTCCTAAGCATAAATAAAAGAATTAAAAACATTTATATGGATATGGAATTAGTACTACCCATGTATAATGCACATCCTTATTTTTCCCTCACAAATTCAAGCAAAAAAGTGAGCATTATACAGGGCAAAATACAGTACTTCACACACCAAGGTGTTCCTAGTAGCAGAGCTAGGGCTGCTGGGGAGGCAGGAACTTGAGTTGAACTAGGATATGTAGAAGACTCCCAATTTAGAATAACCATTTCACATCTAAACAGAGCATAGATTTCCCCAGTGAAATACGTATTGGTCCTGTTTCAATCTGTATTTTCTTTTGGTTACAGAATGCAATTTTCATCATACTGCTTACGTTCCATTTCTGAGTATAAAATATTTCTGTTAAATGGGTGAAATTGAAGTGTTTTCTTTTTCTGGGAAGAGAAAGCTTCCTATGAAATACTTGATCTGGGGAAATTCTAATCTGCTACATTTTAACTTCGGAAAATATGCAGTATTTTCCTCCTAAGTAATCTCAACTAAATCCTAATCTGCTTCCTCTTCACAAATTTTTCAATTTAATTTCAGAAATAATTATGGAGAAACAAAGTAATTGATTAGGCACTAGATGATATCATTTAGAAGATGAAGAAGAATGTATCAAATGTTGATAACCTATAAGTATATATGTACATATACCTTTAAACATCAGTATCACAGTCAATCTTGAAACTTGAGTTTTTGAATCTTGGCACATTCTGAAGTTGTGTTTAACTTTTAAAGGTTGTTAAATTCTAGCACTTAGCAATATTACCATTAAAGATATATTACTATGAGCTGTTAAGAAAGTTAACTGCATGTTTTTCTTCTCTTTTCTCTGTCCATGTTTCACTTCTCCATCTCAGAATTCAGACTGTTAGGAGTAAGAAGGGGCAGAATGAAGTAGTCTTATTAGGGAGACCACTTAATGGATGGTGTAGATGCCTGACCACTGTGCTGTACATCTGAAGCTGAGCTGAATAACAATGAATGTCAACTATAATTTTATGTATATATGGTCACAGGATATGGAACACAGCATAAGGAATAGAGTAAGTGGAATTGTAACAGCTATATATGATGTCAGAAGGGCAATAGATTGGGGGAGGGGGTATCACTTTGTGAGGTGTGTAAATGACTATTACATTGTTTTGTATACCTGAAACTAATAAAAAATAAATTAAAAGACAAGAAAAATTAATTTGCTTTAGAAAAAGGGGGGTGTATACTGTAAACATGTAAATGTGGCATATGTTAAAAGGAATAAATTTAAAAATATTTAAAAAGAAAAAAAATGAAGTAGTCAAGTCATTTTTTCCCCCATGCTCTCTGAAAACTTTCTGGATAGCTGTCTACTACTATCAGGCAATAGGAGCAGATTTTGCATTAAACACTCATTGCATTTTTATCATCAACCACCAGAACCTTCCTGTGCTATCAAACTTTGACTGAAATATTTGATTGGGCACATGTGAAAACTGTCATATGTATGTCTTAAAAAGCACAAATCTTCATTTTCTTATGGGAGGATAATTTGTTCTTCCAAATTATTTATCTGAGATGGCATTTTTATTTATTTATTTATTTATTTATTTATTTTAAATACAACCTTATCTTTTTTTTTTTAAAGATTTTTTTTAATTGGGGAATTGGGGGGATGAGAACAGTGATGGGGAATTGGGGAAGGGGAACACACAAGTTGCTGTTGTTTTGTTCTGCAATCTAGTTGTGGATGATGTTGCTTCACTGGCCCAAGTTGGCACCATCATTGCTGCTCTTCCCAGGCGAGGCAGATCAGTCGCTGGCTTCTGGACGGCCGCTCACTGCGGCTGCTGGCCGCTCACGCTGGCTGCTGGCTACATACGGTAGCCCATGGCAACCCACTGCCACAGGGGCTGCAGCCTACGCCGTCGCCGGCAACTCACGGGCAGCCCAGCTCCAGGTTGAGCTGTTGTTCAGCATCTTAGCTGTAGAGGGCAGTGTCACTGGCCCTCATATGTGGGATCCGAACCGGGGCCCTCTGGCATCCCAAGCCAGTTCTTAACCATCGCACCACTCGGCCGGCCCTGAGATGGCATTTTTAAATAAGCCGCTGTATACTCACTCATTCACAGCACAATGAAGTTCATTCAATAAAGTTGCTGTAAAATGCTGGTATTAAAGCCACTGAGTTTTTAGGGGCTGTGTTTTTTTGTTTTGTTTTTAACCTCAATGTATCTATTTCCTTACAAATCTATTTATATTTCCTTCTTATAAAACATTCTACAACCCAGAATGATTTAAAATCCTTGATACAGGGCCGGCCGAGTGGCGCGATGGTTAAGAGCAGCCAGCGTGAGCGGCCAGCAGCTGCTGTGAGCGGCCATCCAGAGGCCAGCGACTGATCTGCCTCACCCGGGAAGAGTGCAATGATGGTGCCAACTTGGGCCAGTGCTAAGCAACGTCCTCCACAACTAGACTGAAGAACAAACCGACAGCAACTTGTATGTTCCTCTTCCCCAATTCCCCAATGCTGTTTCCCTCCCCCAATTCCCCAATAAAATCTTTAAAAAAATAAATAAATAAAATCCTTGATACAAACCCAGGAAGACACTTAAAAGAAAATTAGGTAGAAATTAATTAATGCAAAATAATTCCCATCTACTTGAATTTTAAAAGACCGTATGTACTACTAAACTAATTTCTTTTGAACTACACAGTACTTTCACGAAAGCACAAATTTCAAAGATTCCACACTGCCCTTTGAATTGCAAATTATAACACCTATATTTACCATGTCACACGACAAAACAAACCAAACAAAAAATTGGTGTGCTAAATTATCTTTATTTGCAGGAAAAAAAAGAGTAATAAAACAGACAATGAAAAGTTCAGGAGTATTGTTATCTGCCTTTGAAATGCAGTTGGAAACCTGTAGATAACTCTACCTGTACTCAGCTATATGGAAGATGCTAACATACCCATCCGATGATTCTGACAGGAACCCCTCAACACCCAAGTGCGCCCTTACCTCTTTGTGAAAATCTAGAATATGTGGCTAGATCACAGGAATTAAGTCACAGAAACCATAAATTAAAAAAAAGTCCAAGCTAAGACCTAAATGTAATGTCACTGGTCATTTTCCAAATAATTTTAAGAGCTGTTAGTCAACTCACAGTTACACAATATCAAGAAAACATTTGGCATCCTTTATGTAACTACAGAATTTACTGGATGGAGTTTCCTGAGAAACAGTGGCAGATGGGTCTCTACCCTCACTTCCAGAAAAGTCCATTTAAATGCATATAGGAGGTCCCCAACTTCCAAACAAATTATGTTCCCAATACTTACTTGCACATCTATTTGGATCAAAGGGCACATTTTCTCAAAGAAATATAGATAGCAGGTGATTTTAAAGTCAGGGCTACAAATGCCTATGTTTTTGGTAATATACGGTAGATGAAAATAGTCTCAGTGGGCATAAAAGGAAACAGTTCTGTTGGAAATCAGCAGTATTTCAGCTCCTGAGAAATACGGTGTCATGCATGCAAGTGCTTGAAACATCTCTTTCCCAGCCTGGAATCTAAGAAGTTATGGAAGGAAGTGAAGTTGAAGTTACTGAGAAGGTGGTAAGATGGCAGGGGCGGGGGGGGAGGCTAAAAAAGCAGGTACTTGTGCACACATTGGGCATAGCTAGGAAGTCGGTACACCTGATGTTTTTCTTTCTGCTTAAGGCAGGACGTCAGACCCTGCCTCTTAGGACCTGTTGCCAGAACTACCACCCCCAGGCTCCCTCAGGCGGTTAACAAAGGACCTAGTTGCCAGGATCCCTAAGTTAACATGGTGAGTTGTGTCCTTATCACTGCACTAGTAGGGGGCTTCCTGCTGTGCAATGAGAAGAAACTGGGGTGGCTCGAGGGATGCTCTGATTACCTGGGGACGTCCCTTCTGTACAGCCAAACTGGGTATTTCTCTGTATGATTCATAGTCAGGCATGGTTATGAATTTGGGACGTGTCAAATACACTTTGTCATGAAAACTAAGATGGTTTATCATTTAGTTTTAATGTTTATTTTATTTTAATATCTCATACAAAATTTATGTTTTAAAATTTAATCTAGTATTAATGTACAAATCTACATTTTACATGAAGCACTTTAATTGCATGGAATTATGATCAAATCAGTTACCATACATGAAGTGTTTAGAAAATTACCTACCATGTAGTGCTATTTATCTATTGATCGATCCAGCTATTTATCTGTCGTGTGTAAAGCCTCTAAATTTAGTCCTATTGTTTATTCTGTGGGGAAGAATAAATGACATCGATACATTTGAGAAGCTTCCGCTCTGCTTCATGTTGTCATAGCACCTTCCATCATACCTGTTCTCTTCTGACATTGTTCATTTGTTCACTTGCCTGTCGTCTCTCTGTATATGTTGCAAGCTTTATGAAAATAGAGATCTATTTTTCCTTTGGCACTTAATTGTGGCTCAAGAAAGATATTTAAGGCATGCATGAGTGGATGAATGATGAAATACCTGAATGTAGATATGACCCCAATGAAAACAAGTTGCCACAGAAAGATCAGCATCTCTCTGGGTTGCCTTGTATGTTTCAAGTCAAGTATGCAAACCTGACATAGGAAATACTGAGATGTCCACTCGTTATTGTAATTGCTTTAAGTGGCATAGCTCGTCTTAGAGCTCTCTGATTGAAGTAAGAACGGGAGGCTTTTTTTTCCCTTTTGCAATGAGGTTTTGTTTTTGTTTTTGTTTTTTAGAAAGGCAGACTGCCACATGCAGCGCCTCATTTGGATGTGTCTGGAGTCTTGGAAGCTTGACTACCCTATGTTCTCCTACAAATGGACCTTGAGAGCTTGTTTGGAGGTTCTAGCAGGGGAGCACAGCTACTTGTATACCCTTGACCGGAGAACGGTCTTCTCCTCTTATGGGGGAAGGTCGTCCTCTTCGACCGAGCGCGCAGCTTCAGGAGGGACGCACATGGAGTGGTGAGGGAGGAAGGGGACACCCGCCTAGCCAGCCAGATCAGCCGAATCAACCCTGGCGATCAATGGGGTGACAGATGTCGCAGCCAGATCGCCCTCACATCCGTCTTTGCAATGAGTTTGTCTCAAGAACACAGGTGTAGTGAAAAACACCACTAAATCTAACCCAAAATGGGAAAGGAAAAGACACACATCAACATCAATGTCATTGGACACGTAGATTCCAGCAAGTCTGCCACTACTGGTCATCTGATCTACAAAGGTGGTAGGATCAACAAAAGAACCATCGAAAAATTTGAGATGGGGGCTGCCAAAATGAGAAAGGGCTCCTTCAAGTAGGCCTAGGTCTTGGATAAACTGAAAGTTGAACGTGAGTGTGGGATCACCATTGATATCTCCCTGTGGAAATTTGAGACCAGCAAGTATAATATTATGTGAGCATCACTGATGCCCCAGGACAGAGACACTTTATCAAAAACATGATTACAGGCACATCTCAGGCTGACTGTGCTGTCCTGATTGTTGCTGCTGGTGTTGGTGAATTTGAAGCAGGTATCTCTAAGAATGGGCAGACCCGTGAGCATGCCCTTCTGGCTTACACATGGGGTGTGAAACAACTAATTGTTGGCTTTAACAAAATGGATTCCACTGAGCTGCCCTATAGCCAGAAGAGATACCAGGAAATCGTTAAGGAAGTCACCACCCACATTAAGAAAATTGGCTACACTCCTGACAGAGTAGCATTTGTGCCAATTTCTGGTTGGAATGGTGACACTGCTTAAAACTATGGATTGCATCTTGCCACCAACTCGTCCAACTGACAAGCCTTTGCATTTGCCCCTCTAGGATGGTATTGGTGCTGTCTCTATGGGCCGAGTGGAGACTAGTGTTCTCAAACCCAGCATGGTGGTCACCTTTGCTCCAGTCAATGTTACAACTGAAGTAAAATCTGTTGAAATGTGCCATGAAGCTTTGAGTGAAGCTCTTCCTGGGGACAATGTGAACTTCAATGTCAAGTGTATGTCTGTCAAAGATGGCCATCATGGCAACATGGCTGGTATGGTTGGTGACAGCACAAATGATCTCCCAATGGAAGCAGCTGACTTCATGGTTCAGGTGATTATGCTGAACCATCCAGGCCATCTCAGTGCTGGATACACATCTGTGCTGGATTGTCACAGAGCTTAAGTTGTTTGCTGAGCTGAAGGAGATGGATTGTCATTCAGGGAAAGAGCAGGAAGATGGCCTGAAGTTTTTTGAAATCTGGTGATGCTGCCATCGTTGATATGGTCCCTGGCAAACCCTCATGTGTTGAGAGCTTCTCTAACTACCCTCCTCTGGGCCATTTCACTGTTCATGACATGAGACAGACAGTTGCTGTGGATGTCATCAAAGCAGTGGACGAGAAGGCAGCTGGAGTGGCATGGTCACCAATTCTGCGCAGAAAGCTCAGAAGGCTAAATGAACATTACCCCCAATACCTGCCACCCCAAGTCTTAGTCAGTGGTGAAAGAACGGTCTCAGAACTGTTCGTCTCAATTGGCCATTTAAGTTTAATAGTAAAAGACTGGTTAATGATTACAACACATCGTAAAACCTTCAGAAGAAAAGGAGACTGTTTTGTGGACTATTTGGTTTTAGTGTGTGGCAGTTTTTAAGTTATTAGTTTTTAAAATCAGTACTTTTTAATGGAAA
>NW_017731510.1:2595316-2597618 GCF_001890085.2 Hipposideros armiger | reverse complement strand
AGTTTTTAAGTTATTAGTTTTTAAAATCAGTACTTTTTAATGGAAATAACTTGACCAAAAATCTGTCACAGAATTTTGAGACCCATTAAAACAAAGTTTAATGAGCCAAAAAAAAAAAAAGAAAAAACTGGAGGTGGCACACAGCTGAGAATGTAAGTATCAAGATTCCGGAACAGTGACCTTGGTAGGAAAAGCTACATGGAATAACATCTCAGTCCTGTGAGTCTTCAGCTGTCTGGCTGGGTTTGCACAGGTTGACTCTTCCAGAATCAGGATCCTCTGCAGCTCAATACACACCCAGCAAGATCTATAGGCTAGCACAGGAAGTCAGTAGGGTTTGTTTTTTTGTTTGTTTGTTTGTTTCTTTAAGGGGGGTGGTGCTGGCTGCTAACATGTACTACCCAGCTTTGTCTGGCAACTCTCTGGTAATGCTTTTCAGCTACTAGGACAATAGAGTCTGGGTGTCACATGGTACTGGGCACGCTGCACTGCATCTCACCATGTGCTTGTAGCCACGGGATTTCCAGCTGTCATCCAAGAGGGGAGAAATCCATTTCTAACAGTGTGCAAAACTCACATGTTATGTTCTTTTTATCTTTCCTACATGATAATACCTACAACAGAACTTTACTAGACGAGGTTCAGGAAATTGGAAGTAGCAGAGTTCAAGGGCTTGATCTTCCTGAAATGTCTGAAGAGAAGTGAGGATGTTCTCTTTATCCTGACTTTTGTTAAAAGCTCGTTCTCTTGTTCTTTTTCCCCACCTTACCCTCCCAGGTACTTCCGTACTGTCCATGATTTCCAGGTTTATGAAGTGCATGTCAAACAGGCATCTTGAACTGCACATCCCCAGCAGTGCAGTCCTGCAGGCCCCTCATCTGCCATGCCAGCTCCCTCTGTGGTTTTGTTTTCAGTGGATGACAACTTCATTATTCCAGTTTCTTAGGCCAAAAATCTTGAAGTCATTCTCGCTTCCTCTTCCTCATATCCCATACCCATTGTGTCAGAAAATCCTGTTACTCCTACTTCAAAGTAAATTGAGTTAGATCTCTACTCACAATCTCTATTGTCTTGTCCTGGTCCAGCACCTATCATTTCTCTCCTGGATTATTGCAATAGCCTCCTAACAGGTATCTCTGCTTCTAGCTTTCTCCATAGCAGCCAGAGGGAGGAGGCATTGACAGTGTAAATCAGATCATGTCAGTTTCTGCTGTCTACCTTCCCATGACCTTCCCATGACCTCCCCTCATGGTGCATTAAGCTTATGCACACTAAATTTATTTTAACCACTGTTGGTTGGTGGACAAATATTCGTATATCTGTTATGGGCTAAAGGATCTGCTGACTTCTGCTACTTTCCTCGGCAGATTTTTGCACAAAGGTTTGGATGTGCAGGGGAAGGCAGCCCCTCACTCTGTCTCCTCCCCCTTAGGTAAAGCTATGGGTACAGGAGAACAGGGGGCTGCATTGCAGAAGAAAAGGATCAGAGTTTCTTCCAGCATCTGAATTGCTCCTTCTCTCATTGCTTGGGAAGGAGAAAACAAACCACAATGTTTGCTCTTGCAGTTGCTGCCTTATTCCCACTGGTCTTTATTTAATGTCCTTGAGGGAAAAATAGATCAAATGCTAAAAATTATGAAAGGTTTATAAGAATTAAATGTATATTTACATTTTAAAATCCTTACACCCAAACTATAATATCTCCTGAGAGAGATCAATTCCAATTGTCTGACATAATTTGGATGTTCTTCTGAGTAGAAGTTCCAATGCTCTTTCTCAGTAACATCAACAGACATTTGTTCTGGGATTTTGCATGAGGTCTGGGCATGTCCTAGAGTTTTGAGTGGATGTCCTCTGAATCTGGAATGTTTATGCAGGGATTATAAGACAAAGAATTGGTTTTTGGACTATATTGAATACCCACTACATTTTGAGTACTTAGTGAACCATGAAGGAAAGGATCAAAAGCAACTGATGATGTGGCCTGGGTAAAGAGGCCCAAAAACACATTTAAAAGATTTTAGGGAGCAACAAAGTTGTAAGTATTGGCAAATCTAAAGTAAATGAATGGGGTGATGAATCAATATCAATGTTATTGCCTACTGAATACTCAGGACTGACAGTACCAAATGTTGGTGAGAGTGTAAAGCAGCTACAACTCTTATACAGTCAGTTTGGATAGCCAGCCCTTTCTAATCAGTTTGAACCAATGCCTAACCTGTGACCCAACGGTTCCATTTCTAGGTGTTTACCCAAAATAATTTAAAATATATGTACAAACATTCTGGTACATGAAGCGGAA
>NW_017731510.1:2590525-2594904 GCF_001890085.2 Hipposideros armiger | reverse complement strand
AAAAAAATAGCTCATCACATATAAAGGAATACCATGGGCTTATGAGCAGATTCCTCAGCAGAAAACTTGCAGGCAAGGAGAGAGGATAATGCTATATTTAAATGCTGAAGGAAAAAACTATCAACCAAGGATACTTTACCCAGCAAAGCTAGCCTTCAAAATTGAAGGAGAGATGAAGTTTTTCCAGACAAGCAAAAGCTAAAGGAGTTCATCATCACTAGACTGGCCTTACAAGAAATGTTAAAGGCACTTCTTTATGCTGAAACAAAAGAATACTTATCAGTAGCAGAAAAACATATGAAAGTATAAATCTCTTTATACTTTAGGTAAATATATAGTAAAATTCAGAATAATCTGATGTTGTAAAGGTCGTGGAGTCAATCACTTATAAAGCTAATATGAAGGTTAAAATACAAAAGTTGTAAAAATAACTACAATCATTTTATTTAACTATGGATACACAAAATAAAGGGATGTAAATTGTGACATTAAAAACGTAGTGTGGGGTGGGGAGTAAACATGTAGAATGCATTCAAACTTAAGTGTTATCAACTTAAAATAGACTGTTATAAATGTCAACTATTCTATGTAAGTCTCATGGTAACCACAAAGCAAAACCTGTAGTATATACACAATAGATAAAGAGAAGGAAATCTAAGCAGACCACTACAGAAAACCATCAAATCACAGGAAGAAAACAAAAAAACAAAGAAAGGAGCAAAGGAATTACAAAATAGACAGAAAACAATGAACAAAATGACAATAAATACAAACGTATTAAAATTACTTTACATGTAAATGGACTAAATTCTATAATCAAAAGACATAAAGTAGCTGAATGGATTAAAAAAAACCAAGGCCCATCTATATGCTGCTTACAAGAGATTCTCTTCAGATGTAAGGACACACACAGACTGAAAGTGAAGGGATGGAAAAGACATCCTATGCAAACGGAAGCCAAGAGAAAGCTGATGTAGCAATACTGATATCAGACAAAATAGACTTTAAAACAGACTATAACAAAAGAAAAGGGCATGATATAATGATAAAAGGGGTCAATCCAACGAAAAAGATACAACATTTGTAATTACTCACCAAACATAGAAGCATCTAAATATATAAAACAAATATAAACATACCTAAAGGGAGAAATAGACAGCTATATAATAATAGCAGGGGACTTTAATACCCCACTTTTATCAATGGATAGATCATCCAGACAGAAATTCAAAAAGGAAACATTGGATTTAAATGATACATTATGCAAGATGGACTTAACAGACATACACGGAATATTTCATCCAAAAGCAGCAGAATACACATTCTCAAGTACACATGGAACATTCTTCGGGATAGATCATATGTTAGGCCAAAAAACAAGTTTAAAAATTCAAGAAGATCGAATCATATTAATGACCAAATAAAATGAAATTAGAAATTAACTACAAAAAGAAAGTTGGAAAATTTACAAATATGTGGAGATTAAATAACCTGCTACTGAACAACCAGTAGTTCATAGAGGAAGACAAAAGAGTACTCGAAAAATATCTCCAGACAAATAAAAATGGAAATAAACATACCAAAACTTAAGGGATGCAGCAAAAGCAGTTTGAAGAAGGAAGTTCAGTGATAAATGATGCCTACATTAAAAAACAAGAATGATCTCAAATTAACAACCTAATTTTACACCTCAAGGAACTAGAAAAAGAACAAAGTAAGCCTAAAGTTAGCAGAAGGAAGGAAATAACAAATATCAGAGCAGAAATAAGTGAAATAGAGACTAAAAAACAATAGAAAAATAATCAATGAAACTAAGAACTGAGTTTTTTAAAAGATAAGCAAAATACATGACTCATTAGCTAGACTCACCAATAAAAAAGAGAGAGGATTCAAGTAATTAAATCAGAAACGAAAGAGAAGTTACAACTGATACCACAAAAATACAAAGGATCACGAGAGACTATAATGAACAATTATAAGCCAGCAAATTGGACAACCTAGAAGAAACGGATGAATTCTGAGAAACATACAACCTACAAAGACTGAATCATAAAGAAAATAGAAAAATGAACAAACCTATTACCAGTAAGATTGAGTTGGTACTCAGAAACCTCCAAACAAACAAAAGCCCAGGACCAGATAAGGATACTTGAAGAAAAGTATAGGCCAATATCCCTGGAGAATATAGATACAAAAACTCTCAAAAAATACTAGCTAATTTAATTTTAAGAGCACATTAAAAGGACAATACACAATGATCAAGTGAGATTTCTTCCAGGGATGCAAGAATGGTTTAACAGTCAAAAATCAATAAATGTGATACACCACATTAATGGAATGAGAGACAAAATCATATGATTATCTCAATAGATGCAGAAAAAGCATTTGACAAAATTCAATATCATTTCATGATTAAAAACTCACAACAAACAGTATAGAAGAAAAAAATACCCCAACATAATAGAGTCCATATACAACAAACCCACAGCTAACATCAGACTCAAATAATGAAAGGTTGAAAGCTTTCCCTCTAAGATCACAACACACACAAACAATGATGCCCACTCTCATCACTCCTACTCAACATTCTACTGAAAGTCCTAAGCAGAGCAATTAGGCAAGAAAAGGAAATACAAGGCATCCAAATCAGAAAGAAAGAAGAAAAAGTTTCTTTTGGTTGATGACATGATCTCATATTTAGAAAATCCTCAAGACTCCACCAGAAAAAAAAAAAAACCTGTTAGACCTAATAAATTCAGGAAAGTTTCAGGATACAAAAGCTTCTTACAAATATCAGTTGCATTTCTATACTAACAATGAACTATCTGAAAAGAAATAAAATAATCCTATTTATGATCGTATAAAAACAATAAATTACTTAGGAATAAATTTAACCAAGGAAGTGAAACATTTACAGAACAAAACCTATACGATGTTGAAAGAAATTAAAGGGGACACAAATAGATTGAAAGATATTCCATGTTCATGGATCAGAAGAGTTAGTGTTGTTAAAGTGTGTATACTACTCAAAGCCATGTAGGAATTCAAAGCAGTCCCTATCAAAATTCTGATGGTATTTTTCACAGAAATAGAAAAAAAATCCTAAAATTTGTATTGAATCACAAAAGGCCCCAAAGAGCCAAAACAATCTTGAAAAAGAACAAAGCTGGAGGCATCACACTTTCTGATTTCAACCTATACTACAAAGCTATAGTAACTGAAACAGTATGCTACTGGCATAAAAAATATGTAAATACCTTTGTTAAAACTCATTGCACTGTACTTTATGATCTATGCATTTTATCATATGCAACAGTAACCTCAATAAAAGGATCCAAAACAAAAATATAAGCACAGTATAAATGTACAAAAAGAAAGCTCACATAGCAAAGAGCTAATTTCCCAAATAGATAAAGTGTTTCCAGAAATCAGAAGAAGGCCACCAAACAATAGAAAAATAGACAAAGTATAAATAATTCACAGAATAGGAAATGCAAATGATTCTTAAACATATGAAAATATTCCCAACTTTACTCAAAACAAGACATGAAAATGATAAGTTCACAGAAAGGAAGTATCTATCTACCCTAGAGACATTTCATCTATCCTAGTTGGCAACCCTTGGTTGATAAAAATATGGGAACGTAAAGACCATGGCAGTTACTTTGGCAGTATTTATCAGAAATGCAAATTCATATGGCCTTTGATTCAGTAATTCTGCTTCTGGGAATATAAAGCCCTCCTGCCCCCCAAATACTTGCATATATCTCAATGTTAGGGATTGCAGCAGTACTTGGAATAGCAAACATTTAGGAACAAGCTACTTGTGTATATCCACAAGCTGAAATTACTCTTCAGCTGTGAAAAGGAGTGAGGAAGCTCTCGATAAACTGAGATGGAAATGTCTCTAGGATGTAGTAACAGAAAATAATCAAATGTGGAATGCTATGTATAATATTCATCCTTTAGTGCAAAAAGGCAGGGCTAATAAGAATATATGATTGCTTTTACTTATAAAGAATCTCTGCAAAATTACCTAAGAAACCACTGCTAGTGATTACCAGTAAGGAAAAAAGGTGAGTGACCAGGCAAATGGGACAGGGGAGTAGAATGTTCATTCTCTACCTTTATTTATTTCCTCTTTACATTTTTGAACCATGTAAATGTTTTATCCCTGACAAATTTGGCAGAGAGAGACAGAGGGAGAGGGAGAGAAAGGAGGAAATGCAAATGAGTAAATGGATTCCAGAAATCCCGGAGCCAAATATTCTTCAGCTCCTGATTGTAGGAGCAAAAGTGAAATCTTTTTTTTTTTTTAAGATTTTTATTGGGGAATTGGGATGGGAACAGTGCTGGGGAATTGGGGGAAGGGGAACAGA
>NW_017731510.1:2577979-2590280 GCF_001890085.2 Hipposideros armiger | reverse complement strand
CCGGGGCCCTCTGGCATCCCAAGCCAGTTCTTAACCATCGCACCACTCGGTTGGCCCAAAACTGGAATCTTAATCTGATTCTTTTAACTACTTGAAAATTCTCAATGGTTCTGTTTTATTTTACACTGAATGTTTTTTTTTTTAAAAAAAGTC
This sequence comes from Hipposideros armiger, assembly GCF_001890085.2. Classification (NCBI taxonomy): domain Eukaryota; kingdom Metazoa; phylum Chordata; class Mammalia; order Chiroptera; family Hipposideridae; genus Hipposideros; species Hipposideros armiger. The sequence goes on along the minus strand of NW_017731510.1, from coordinate 2,590,127 downwards.
TGGCGTAGAGCATTATCATTGAATAACTTTCATTCTGGAGGAAAATTCAGAGTTGAAAGTCAGTAGCCAACTATTCCAAAGGTCAATGTTGTTATGCAATCACCTTCAGGCCATGTCAGCCCTGGAACTGCTTGGTCAGGCTCTCAGGCAGCCTGAACAACCTTCCTCTGAGCCACAAAAGGGAAGCTGGCTCTGTCTAGGGAAGGCCCTCTTCCCACAGAAGGACATGGTATAGGGGTGCTGTTGTGGTTGTTGAAAGCAGCTATAATTTGTCACACAACCTCTGAGTCCCTCAAATCCCTGGAAATACCAGGGTACATGGCAAATCCCCAAACAGCAGGAGGTTCCCAGGGCCTGGTGACATTCAAGTAGTGAGAAAACAAGAGTAAGCTAGGCGGCGTGCGTGTATTTTCTGAAACCCCATCTTTCAGCTTATAGACAAAAACCACGAACTTCCCAATTTTGCTGCTGAGTTTACCCACACCAGTGGCAGCCTTGGAAGGGGCAAGTTCATTCATTCAATGACCCCACTCTCCAGAATTTAGAAAGTGTTGCACTTGGATGTCCAGTGTGGCCCCACAATAAGCCTTGGTGTCTGGAGAAGGTCTCTCTTGTGCCTACAGCCAACCTTTCCTGCCTTATATTGTCAAGTGTCTTGAACCAGCACAGTTTATGGCTTGGCCATAAGAAAAGGAAGTGGGGACAAAGATTTTTAAAACACACACCACAAAGTCTCTAAGGTGCTCTGGGAGGCCATACAAGACATTTATTTTTCAGTTCAACTATTTGGAAAGCACAGTTAGGAGGGTGGTATATAAGAAATGTTCACAGCAAAATGAAACACTGTTTTAGAAGAAGCACCTTGCTGAAAGTATCCTGATAATATCCATTTTATTTTAAATAAATTAACATTCTCTAAAATGTGAGAAAGGTTTTTTACTTTTACCTTGCAACTTGATTTTGTTCAAATAAATACCTTTGAAATCTGTTCAATGAACTAAAGCCAGGCTGTGTTTGATTTACACACAGAGTGGAGGTGACAAATCTCCAAATGTCACTAGCTCACCAGCCTTGTTAGGGTGTCATCCAGGATCATTCTGTTGGTCAGTGTGCCTCATGTAAGTAACATAACATAGGCCCCACCACTGGGACTCCATCTACTCACAGGAAAGACAAGTAATTCAAAGTCATGTTCTTCTTTTTGGAGACATTACGCTAAGTGAAATAAGCCAGACACAAAAGGACAGGTACTGTATGATTCCACTTATATGAGGTACTTAGAAGAGTCAAATTCATAGAGACAGGAAGTAGAATGGTGGTTCTCAGGGGCTGGGTGAAGGGGAATGGGGAGTTAGTGTTTAATGGGGACAGAGTTTCAATTTGGGACAAGAAAAGAGTTCTGGAGATGGTGGTGGTGATGGTCATGCAACAGTATGAATGTAATTAATACCACTGAACTGTAAAGTTAAGCATCATTAAGATGGTAAATTTTATGTTACATGTATTTTACCACAATTAAAAAAAAGAAGAAACTACCTGTATTATTATCTTTTCTTTTTTTTTTTAAAAGTAGGGTAGTTCTCATAGGGAAAGAGGACTCAATTAGATTCGTGAAATTAGTGTGCTTGGTCTAAAGCCAGTACAGTTTGAAAGAAAGTAATTCCTGGTCTCTCACTCTTAGATGATAACATTCTTAAATGTAAAAACCTTATGTTTTCAAGATCCTCTGACAGATTCTCAACATGCCATTTTAAATGTTAAAGTGGTATTTGGCTCCACATAATTTTTACCCAAAGAAAACTTCCATACCCTTTTTGTTGGTATAATGATAGCATAGCCCAAATTGTTGGTATAAAGTTAGCATAACATGAAAACTTGTAGAAGGTAATTTGTTTTCCCATCCTTCAATAAGAAATTTATCCAAGAAGTGCCCAGATGAAAGGTTTAGGCCCAATGTGGCTCATCAGATAATAGGAATGCTGACTACGCTACTCAGTTAGGAAACAAGTCAAACACAAAGATAACAAAAATAAAGGAACCTCTGGTATTTGTTGGAAATGAGAGCTAATTGTCGCCCTTTGTTGACCAAGGTGTTCATTGAAAGTTGAAGGATTTTAAAATTCTAGGTTCTCTTATTGTGCGTTTTTTCTCCTGTCACTGAGATTTGTGTCTCTTTGGATTGATTCCTATTTCTCTTGCATACGCATGCACTGCTTCTTATGGTCCTATGCCCCCCACTTCATTTTCTTCCCCATCCCAACAGATACTTAGGAAGAAACAGCAGAAAGGTAACCAAAGGTAAGAAATGAAACAGGACAAGAAAACCCATAAGGTGCGTCAGATGTCTTCAGGATTTGGGGTAACATCTCTCCCCTCCTTTTTCCCAACTGATGACCTTGATTTCTACACCCCAGAGAAAAATGAGCCAGAAATGGAACTGCCATGGGCTGTCGTCACCCCTTCACCTGCTAGCTATCCACACCCACAAACTGCCTCCCCATCTGTTTCCACAGATTTGCTCTCTGTGCCCCTCTCTGAAGCCAATCCTACTATTTGTGCCATGGACCCCCTTTTCTCTTGCCTTCTCAAGAGCAGCAGCAGCAATGCTCCTAATTCTCCCACATCATCAATTTTTCACCCTTGGCTGGATGGTTCTCAAAACACAATAGGTTGTCTTAACAAGCAGAACTTTCTCCTGACCATACGTTACTCTTCACTCCATTGCACCCCATTGCAGCAACAGTTCTTTGTCAAATTATCTGTATCCATTGTCTCCAGTTCCTCTTTTCCCATTCTCTCTTAAACCCACTTCTTTCAAGCTTTCACTCCATCCACTTTCACTGGTCCAGGCCACCATGACCTTCATGCTGCTAAATGTAATGGTCCTTTGTCACTCCTCATCCTTGTTGATGTATTGTCAGCAGGTGGCAAAGTAGGTTGCTTCCTGCTTCTTGGTAGGTTCCTTTACCTGGTTTCCAGTATGCCACACTCTCTGGCTTTCCATCTTGCAAGTCACTCCTTTTTCATTTTGGCTGACTTCTTCCTCCCCCCCACCTCTCTAATCTCTTCATATTGGAATGTCCCATGGCTTAGTCCTTAATTCTGTTTTCTTTTCTCTGTTTGTACTCACTCTACTGATAATCTTACACAGCCTTCATGGTTTTAAATATCATCTATATGTTAGTGTCTCCCAAATTTAATGTCTACCCCACACCTCTCACTCAAATCTCAAATTCCTGTATTCCACAATCATTATGACCTACCCACTGATGTGTAATAGACATTTCAAATTGAACCTGACCAAAATTGGATGCTTAGTTCCCTCTTCCATCAAGCCTGCTCCATCTGCAGACTTATCTATCCATCTCGATTGATGACAACTGCACACTTTCTATTGCTTAGACCCAAACCATTGAAGTCAATCTTAATTCCTTTTTTCCTCTGACACATTCAGCCACTGCCTTGGCCCTGTCATCACATTATATTCAGAGCATGACCACTTCTCACTCACTTCACGGTTGCACCCTGGTTGGAACTACCATCAGCTGTCTGCACTACTGCCGTAACCTCTTCATAAGTCTCCTTCTTCTACCCTCACTCCTCAGACAACAGCCAGCAATGCATTTAAAACTACATCAATACAAGCATATGGACTTTCTGCTCAAAACCCTGCAGTGGCGCTAGCCATCATATTCACCATAAAAGCCTTACAATGGCCAATAAGAGTTACTTGATCTGGACCCCGTTACTTTCCTGGTGTCGTCTCCCACTCTTTTTTCTCCTCCCTCATTTTACTCCAGCCTCTGTGCTCTTCTCATAACATACCAGGAATGCTCTTGCCCCAGGGCCTTTGCACTGTTTGGTACTTCTGCCTAGAATGCAAATCCCTTATACATCTCTGTGACTCACTCCTCCACTTCCTTCAAGCCTTTGCCTAAATATCACCTTTTCAATGAGGCCTACCCTGACTGCTCTATTATCCTCTCTATATACAACCCCCACCCCTGATTCCAGTTTCTTCTTCTTTTGTTCATAACTCTTTAGTACACTCTTGGGTACTATATAATTAATTTTTTGTTATGTGCTCATTTATTATCTGTCTTCATGCTAGAATATAAGCTCCATGTGAATAAGGATTTTTGTTTGATTTATTCCAAGAATGCACGACACATAGTAGGTACTAGATATGGATTTTGTTGAATGAACGAGTGAATTCACTAGTGAGCAGTCAAGCAGAATTATATGTGCAAACAGATAGCCATTTCTTCTTCCATGTCTCCAATGTAAACATAAACACAGACCAGATGGAACCTATATTTATTGAGCACATACTGTGAATTTGGCCCACTGTCAAACACTTGGCCTTCATTGCACTCAATATTTGGAGCCACCACGTGGAGATAATCATTAAGGACTTGTTGAATGGAAGATGAATTGAATGAATCCTCATATTGCAGAAAAGCAAACAGAGGTTCAGCAGAGGTAGTCACTTGCCTTAGATTATATGGCCAGAAACTGGTGGGATCCGACTGAGCTTCAGTCTAGCTGAACCCAAAGTGCCACATTGTTCAGTTCCAGGGCAGAGACACAGAAATCTGACAGGTGGGCTGCTGCATTCCAGCTCTGCCTCTTAGCCGGCTGTGGGACTCCAGGCATATCAGTTATCATCTCTGAGCTGCAATGTCTCTATCTTGGTATTTCATGCTATTGGGTCCGTCAGAGGCAGCACAGAGTGTAAATGGACATGTGTATCTAGATTCAAATGGAGGAATAAGTGCTTTATGCAGGAACCATAGGGTCCTAAAACCACGACAAAACATTTCATAACATGAGAATAAGAATTACCTGAAAATGTCATTGAAAACATATGCGAAAAAGAACAAATATTTTTCAGTTACTTTTAAAATATTTATGTGAGAAGTTATTGTGTTGACTCACTTTTTTTTAATATTAAAATAGAGAATACTATTGGATGGTTAGAAATGTTATTGGATTACAAGAGGCTCTAAGGTGTTTTCTCTACTCACATTATTTTCTCGTGGCTTGAGGCAAAGCCCTCAGGCAGTGCGCAGCTTTTTAGGTCCTGTATATTTTTCTTCTCTGCACCACAATATTAACTTAAATTTGTAAAGTGCTCTGAGCTTCTCAAATAAGAAATACGGGAAAATTCTCTGTTAATTGCAATGTACCAACTCTTTCTCAAGACAGAAAATTCTGACTTTCTTTAAGATTTTATCAGGCTCCCAAATTTATAATACAGTAAATTAAATGAGACAATTATGCCAAAGTAATGAGAAATGACGTGATTGATTCTGAAATCTGCTAGACGTTTTTTACCAGGTTGAAGAAAAAACTGACTTCAAAATGTCTTCATCCTTCTCCTCCACCCACCTCCCAGGTTCTGCCTCTGTCCTCTCTGCCCGGGTTCTGGCTGTGGCTGAGGATGTGAGAGGCAGACCCATCAGGAGGCCAGCCAGGGAGAGTTCCGAGCCAGGTCCACCAGCCGCTTTCTCCAGGTGGCATCGGTACTTTCTGGCTGTCAGGACTTCCTGAAAGATGAATGACCGTGGGAGATATTAAGAGTTGGTGGTTTCCTCTGAGCTCCTCGTTTAGATGCCAATGGCAGTTTAACGCTCATCAGGCAGAACTGGTGGTGTATGTTTGTCAGGCTGAAGGGTGCAGTCTGGGCAGGTGGTGGCTAGTTTGTCCCCATTGTCCCAGTTCAGCTCTCACGCCTCCCTGGGAACCCTGTGAAAAGGAAAACCAGCCCAGCTTTCCAAAAGATGTTTTGCCTGTGAAGAATGGCAGATCGTGGTTTGGGGGAAGCCAGAGGTTTACATAGTTTGGGGGATGCTTTTTAGGAAAAGAATACAAAACTACAAATGAAAAATTAGGTTCAAAAGCAAATATTTATTTGGAATGATCAAAGAAATCACAACAAAGCACTAGTTTATAAAAGCAAACTCCCAAACATCCCCAAGAGCCATGGATGGGGCAGTGCAAACTGAGACTTGATCAGCTCTGAGCACCTCTTGCTGGGAATCGAGGAGAAATATTCCTTGTAGACCAAATTCGCCAGGCAGTCCTCCCACCCTGTGAAGGTCTTCGGTCAATCATTAAACACTGGAAGGAAAAAAAAACACCCAAGAATTAAAAATGAGAAACAAAAAACCCCACTTCATTTGAGTGGGGAGGAAACAATTTAAAATGATAACTAGCACATCTTCCATTTTAAAAGGGTGAGGGTATTTTTTATTTGTTCATTTTTACAGCCCTCCATGTTTTTGTGATTAGCCCTCCATGTTTTAAATTAAAATGAAGGAACAGATATTTTTCCACCTTTGGTTGTTTGCATGGCTGACATAGGATGGACAGGCCTGGACCCCAAAAGGGGTCTAAACACTCAGAGAAGCTTCTCAGGGTTGTCCTGCCACATTGCAGGCTCAGTCCTGCCCTTTTCACAGAGGGCTTTCTTTCATGTTCCTCATAGCCTCTTCTAGTGGCCATGGCTACACACGAGAAACACTTGCGTGGTTTAAAAAACCCCCAAAGTTCCACCTTGAGATTCTGATTAAATATGTCTGAAGTGGGAAGGAAGGAAACCCCGGGGGCTGCATCCGCCCAGAGAGTATGGTTAAAATGGCCTAAAATAGTGACTCTCCAGGCACTGTTCTTAGACCAGCAGCAGAAGCATCACCTGGGAAGTTGCTAGAATGTCATTTCCACCCCAGACTCACTAAATCTGAAAGTCTGGAGGGGAAGCCCATTGGTCACCTGGAGGCTGCCAACGCACACTCAGGTTTGAGAACCGCTGGTCTGCGTTTGTGCTTGATGCTGGGGTGTTTACCAGCCCCCTGGTGAGTCTACTGTGCACGGAAGACTGCAGACCACTCGCCTTTCCATCCACACAGAAGCATTTCATTTCATTAATAATTCAGTACATAACACTTGGCTACAGTTCTGTTTTGTTTCAAAGAGCATGGTTGCACACCAGTAAATCCATTGTCATGAGTGAGCCAGGAGATAAACCTGAGCTACGTGTGGGCAGGAACTACAGTTGCCTGGCTCTGTCGTATTTTTATCTGAATGTATTATTCTAGTGTGTGACTACTCTGTTGTCTAACCTGTCAAGGTCAAGAGTTAGAGAAGTAGGAAAATACTCGTTAGCTCTGTTTGTTGCCTGGTGAGTGCCAGCGTACCTTCAGAAATGATTATAAGATTGATTCTCCCAGGGAGAGAGTGCTGGTCAATGAATTAATTCATCTGGGAATTTCTACCCATGACCTTGTTATTCACTTGAACTTGAGTAAACCACTTTGAATGCCTATGTAAATCAGCTAAATTTTAAAACTGAAATATTTCCAGCATGAGGGATTCTTTATCAAATTTAATATTAATATTAAGTGTGGACCCTGAGCATGTTTTCAGCTTCATGAACGACTTTTCTGGGTTCTAGTTGCAAGTTGCAATTTCAAGAGTCAGATATTACTAGAGACTCCCTTCTTGAATGGTGGGGAAAATGAAGTCAGGGACCCAGGCGGCCACGGGGTGGGCTCAGAGTGGGCTCAGCTACAGCCCCTCGGCCAGGCTGCCTCCTCCAGGATGGCGGTTCTCATGGACAATATGGTGCCACATCAGGATCCCTGGGAGAACTTTATAAAGCACATACTGATGTTCCGCCACCCACACATCAACTGTGGCCCCAGACATGGGTACGTTTAAAGGGTTCCCGAAGTGGTTCTAATACAGCCAAGTTTACAAACTGCTCCATGACCGTGCCTTCACCAGACCTGGCCACCTTCCCTGCCTCAGTCACCACCTGGGTGATGTGGCCAGTGTGTCCCAGGCTGGTAGGAGTCTTGACGTTTTGTCACCAGAATGTTCACTGTGCCTGAGTGCTCTGAACAGATGCCCCTGTGCTTTGCCCTTTCAGATGTGTGTGCATCTGACTTGTTCTCTACTAAAACAAGCTGTGATTACTCAGGAAGAGCGAGTCCATTCTTACGACGCTACGAAAAGCAAAACCAACAAGAAGTGCTGTCCTTTCCGGGTCCAGCTGTGAGTGAGGCTTGGATCGCTGTATCCCGTGGCCCCCTGTCCTTCCCTGAGACTTCTAGAATGAGCGATCTTTCCTCAGCACTTATTTCTGGGGCTCTGGCCACTCAGGTTGTTACTTACACATTGCCTGAGTGATGATCCTTGGGCATAAATAATGGGGGCACCCTATTTACTGTTTCTTAATTTGTCTTCAGTGGTTTACCTAATTTATTTACTTTTTTGTTACTATGAGATAATTGATCAATTCAGTCGGAAGTATAAAATTAAAAACATTATGCTTCACTGAAATTTAAACTTCGGTATAATATAAGTCATTTGGGGAACAACGAAGTAAAAGATATCAAGTTGCATGATAAGCCTATCTTGCTTAATTGGAAAGGGGTCATGCAGAAACTTTGTATTTTGAAAACTCACAGATTAAGGGCACAAGGCAGCATAGAAAACATTTTTCAAAATAGGATGTCCTGTCACTTTGAGTCACATTTTATTTGCAGGAAATTTGTGCAGTATTCTTGATTTCAGTGAGCTCACATAAAGAGTGCCACATATTCTAATCTTGGGCCTCAATATCAGTTGTGCAAGAATTTTCAATTATACATCGATTTCATCTCCCTTCTGCAATAGGAATAGTAGAGAAAACTCAACCTCAGTCATTCTTGTGGCTCTGCCTCAGGCTTGTACCAACTTTCCCGGGTCTCAGACAGTGCAAAGCATTGGGACACTTCTATTCTTCTGTCATCTGCCCACATAGGTCACCATTAAGACACATGGTTTCTTTGGGTCTGGCCACTTTATGAGGCTTCTGTGCCAGGTATGGGATCTGGAGCCTTTGGGGAGGTTGGAAACCCCACACCCGTGGTCTAACATCCGCAGCATAGCCATTCCTCTCCTGGAACATACCGTCTCCCCAGTGCACTTGGAGGGGACAAAGAGATGTCTTTCAAAGCCCTCCTGTAGCCCAGGGTAGAGACCCTTTTTCCAAACCTTATTCTATTTAGTGAGTTTTCAGAAGCAAAGACCAAGAATTCTTGAAGGCTACCTCTACTTTCTGTCCTGCCAAATGAATTCTCTGAGAAAATGGACTAAAAAGCCTGATACCTTTTTGAATGGAAATAAGGCAACAAAGAAAACATTGGGAGAAAAACCCAATTAATATCTCAAAAAGTTATCCATGAATAAACAAAATGTGGTCTATGGAATATTATTCAGCTCTAAAAAGGAATGAAATGCTGATACATGCACAACTTCCAGAAGCCTTGAAAACATTATGCTGAGTTAAAAAAAAAAGTCATGGGCCACATACAATATTATTTTATTCACAGGAAACTCATAAGCAAATCCCTAGAGATTTCAAGTAGATTAGCGTGGTTGCTTAGGGCTGGTGCGAAGATGAGGGGTAAAAAGTTAGTATTATCTAAAGGCTACAGGGTTACTTTTTGAGGTGAGGAACATGTTCTAAAATTGTAGTAGTATTTGTACATATTTGTGAATATATTAAAAACCATTGAATTAAACACTTTAAGTGGATGAATTGGTAATTTAAATCTCAATAAAGCTGTTTAAAAAATTTATCCAGGGGGATTCCACTTCCAATCATAATGTAGTAACTAGTGCTGGACTTACTGTCCTGCTTAAAACTATTAGAAAACTGGAGGGCCGGCCGAGTGGCGCGATGGTTAAGAACTCGCTTGGGATGCCAGAGGGCCCCGGTTCGGATCCCACATATGAGGGCCAGTGACACTGCCCTCTACAGCTAAGATGCTGAACAACAGCTCAACCTGGAGCTGGGCTGCCATGAGTCGCCGGCGACGGCGTGGGCTGCAGTCCCTGTGGCAGTGGGTTGCCATGGGCTACCATATGTTGCCAGCAGCCAGCGTGAGCGGCCAGCAGCCGCAGTGAGCGGCCATCCAGAAGCCGGCGACTGATCTGCCTCACCAGGGAAGAGCGCAATGATGGTGCCAACTTGGGCCAGTGAAGCAGCGTCCTCCACAACTAGTTTGAAGAACAAAAACGACAGCAACTTGTCTGTTCCCCTTCCCCCAATTCCCCATCACTGTTCCCATCCCCCCCAATTACCCAATAAAAATCTTTAAAAAAAAAAAGAAAACTGGAAATAATTTATGAAAAAACTGTTTTCAGACATTGGACCAAGGGTAGTGTAGGATTATAATCCCTAACAGAAAGGAAACAAACTAAGTAAGCCATAGTATTGCCCAGACTTTCTGCCCAGAGGCCCTTTCCAGACCATGGTGGAGGGAGGTGGCACTCTCACTGGGTTGAGGACACTGAGATAGACGTTTGGGGAGGCCGAGGCCACTGGGATTTGCTGGGCGGAGTACTGCTGAGAAAGGAACTATACACAGAAAGAGCTCTACACATTTCTATAGGGATATCATAGAGTGAATAGCTGGAGGCTAACCTACCTATGTGTTGTTAGGCAGACAAACTACCAGAAAGACGGAAGCTGAACAATTCCCAGAGTTCCCACAGGATTCAGGTTTTAACCAACGAGGGTGGAAAGAGTTGGAGCAGCCGTGAGGTACCGTGAGACAACAAGCACATCTTATGGATGAATAAGTGGAAAGATAGAGTCCAATCCTTCATGGCTTTCTGGAAATACATCAGCCCTGGTCTGATCACCAGAAAGCCACTACTTTGAGTAAGCCACTGTTTTTCATTTTTGAGTTACTTGCAGCCAAACTTAATTCCTAACTCATATTCAGGTTCCTGCCATGGCTGTGTGCTGAGGTTTAAGTAGTATAATCTGAGCTCACACTAAAAGGTTTCCTGTGCTTACACATAATGAATTCATGTTATCTATTTATGATAGCATAGAAGGATGATATATGAAATAAGGTTACGATTTGGTTAGGGAAAAATTATTAAATACATAATTTGCTTTGACAAAGTCTCACCTAGTCCCTGAAAAATATCTTTTCCCCGGCCTTTGAGTATCCCTGAGAAAAGATTTCCTAACACACAAACTAACCCAACTATAAACTACCCTATGTAAATCATGTGGGAAAATTTCTTGTTCCAGAGCTTCCTGTTAAAGTCTCATTTCTGATCAGGAAGGCCTTTTGGAAGGTTTCCTCATGGAAAGGAAAGTATTAAAGACATCTGCGGCCCTAGCCAGCTTGCATTTCTTGAGGCTGGTCGCTCCGAGTTTGTCTGTTGCTTCTTCGGTTTCTTAAGAAATAGGACACTAGATGGACCCCGCGGTCTGTCCATTTCCTCTCAGTACAGGCCAGCCACAGCCACATCTGGCCTTGGGTTTATCATCCGTCGGTTAACTTCAGCACTTGGTCCACTACTTAGGTAAAATGAAATACAATATTCATCAGGAAATATACAATCGCACACAAACTGTAAGATGAGGTTTTCACTGAAAAATTTTTTTCCCAAGTCGTCGTTTTATCCAGTTATCTTGAAGTCTTTACATTTATGGTACGGTGCGCAGACAGACCAGTCACATTTAACACTTTGAAAACTAAAACCAAACAAATTCATTAAGATGCCCTTGGGCAAATCACTTCTCAAGATTTTTTTTTTTTTTTTTACAGGAGGTGGTTCCAAGTGTCTTTCGGGAGTTTTGACATCTAGGAATCCTCATTTTTACGCAGGTAGGTGCGTGATCTGGAGAGACTCGGGACCACTGAACCCGGGGACCACGGGAAGCTCCGGGGATAGAGGCTGCAACCAACTGTGGGCGCAGCTCCGGCCAGAGTGTGCGTGCAGGGTTGGGCCGAGAGAGCGGGAGGGGGCACCTGCGTAGTGTTGAGTCCGGGATGTTTCCTCCGTGCTGAAGCTTCCTTCAGGCTCACACGAGTTCCTACACTTGGGCTAAATGTCAAACACAAAGAGAAACGGATACCGCCTCCGGCGGGAGGGAAGCAAGCTTCTTGAAGCACCCCCAAAGCTCAGGGCAGGTTGTGCCCACGCCAGCCATACCCCGATTTAGCCCTGCCAGGTCACCCAAGTTTGTGGTTCCCAGTTCTCGTTTTACTAAGCCTTGGTCCCTTCCAGCCCCTCTGGGGAGTGCAGGAGCGCAGTCTGGCTGGGCTCCGGCGGGGCGGGGCTCCGGCGGGGC
>NW_017731510.1:2476601-2577879 GCF_001890085.2 Hipposideros armiger | reverse complement strand
CCGGCGCGCTTTCCACTTGCTCCGCGCGCTCTTTGCATCATTGAGTGAGAAGATGCGTTTTGGCGGCTAAGGTTGAGCCGAGGGTGTCTGGCTGCTGGTGTTTGCTTAGGTATGAGTATGTGAGCCGCACCTGCCAGTGCATTTTAATTGGCTAAAGGGGGAAAGTGCCCCGAGAACCCCGCTGGACACCGTTTGTCCTCCCGCTTTCGAGGGATGGGTCAGCCCTGGGCATGGAGTTGCTGCCCAGTTAAGAGGGAGATACAACGCCACGGGGAATGTCCTTCACACATCCAGCCTTCTCTCTCCTCACCCACCCAACAGGCACCTTTAAGGCCCCACACCCCACGTTCTTTTAATTGTCAGAAAAATAAGCACCCGCCACATATTAAGGGGCCAACTTGTGTTGTGAAAATATTCTCACTGGGCCAGGAAAATATCAAACACATGAAGTTGTGGACTTAAAACTTCTGGCTCCAATGGAAACGAATTCTCCCAATTCTTTGGAATAACCCAAGTCAAACCAAGGTATTATTCAATATAGGAAAACTTAGTTTTCTTCTTTTGAATAGGTTCCTTTTGAAAACAATTGAATTATCGTGAAGACAAGTTTTGTTGGCTGTGAAGCCTTATGAAGTTTTCGAGCAGCCACACATTGTTTTGTGAAAAGCAGTGGCCTTGTGACTTTAATAATTGGGTGTAGGAAAGAGTGAGCCAGTTGCAAATGCCTTTTTTTTGGTTTATTTTTTGCTGAGCCTTCCTGCCACCTATTGGCAGCTCAGCTGCAGCTCAGCTCAGCTCACGCCGGGACTCGAACCACTAGTTGCTCAGAGCTCCTACTCTTGAGTGAGCTCTTAACCAACCTAGCTACTCGGCCAGCTGGCAAATGCCTTTTATTGTGGGGAGAGGGTAGAGACTGACAATAAGGGCCTCTTGTAGAATATCACAGAGGGATGGGTGAATTACCAGCAAAATCTACTTCAGCACGTGAGAAGTAGTTGGCCTCTCAAAAAATATCCAACCTGCTGTTAAATGAGTTGTTATTTAGTGATATAACTGATCATTACTTTGTATCTATGAGACCTCTTTGATGCTTGTGCCATTTGCCTTTGTCAGTCCAAATTGTGCAAAAACAAACCTTTCCGGGGATCTAACATGCACCAGGCACTGTGCTGGGTGGGGGCTCAGGCCTCATACTTAAAGAGATGAAGATTTGGCTCTGCAGGCAACAGGTGGGTAAATAGATTCTTTGAGCAATGTGTTCTATTTCCTCCTCCCAAAGTCTGTTGGCTGGCTTTTCATTTCATTCATGTTCTTTAGATATTTTAAAAATTGTAAACATCAAATTTCTGAAGCTTCTAGTACAATTGGTTAAAAATACACACACACACACACACACCACACACACACACACAAATTGCCCTTTTGTTTAATCACATTATTTTGTGTGTTTCTCTGAAATGGGATTTTTCTTTCCTTAATGGCCTCTTTTTTGTTGGTTTTGATAGATGCTTATTTGATTGTCTATATTGTCTTAGTTCTAAACTAGGTTAGAGTGACTTTGAAAATTCCCTGTCTACTCAGTTTTTCTTCCTCCCATGGGCTAGTCTACATTTGTGCTTCCCACAAAATTCCTAGCTCTGGCTCTCTTCCTGGACTCTCGATTTCCTCCTTGGCTGTGGTTTCTGCTCACCAAACTCTACTGCTTTTCATAGGCACTCCGATCTTGTCCCCGTCCCTCCTGGTAATTATTTAAGAAGTTCTCCTCACCCATGTAGTCACTGATGGCAGCCGTCAGGTCATGACCTCAAGCATCTCTTAGCATCCTTGATTAGCCCCATTTTACAGCTGGAATAAACTCAGTGACACAGCCATCAGCAAATACCAGGCCTCCTTGTCTCTTGTATCTAGATAGATATTTGTATTATTATAATAACAACAAAGTAGCTCATAAGTAAGGATGGGGAATTAAAATGCATTTGCTGTGAATTGTTCTGAGTTAGGAAAAAATCTGCAGGAATCTTTGCTCCTGAAATAATGATTCAGAGAATTTAGAATAGCACAAGTCATACCAAAAGACACCAGGGGGCATGAGAGACCTTTTTTCCCACGGATCTGCCCTAGCATCTAATTCATGAAGGAAGAACACACTTACCTCCAATGTTTGTAACTTTTCCACCTATGAGACCTGTATTTGTTTTTTCAGTTTATATGTTTTTCTATTATGAATCTTGCTCCCCCCCCCCAACACCTGTACTGTGTGAAAATCTAATGGGCTATGTATTAACTGAAAATAAAAACATCTGGGCCAATAAATTGGTATTTGTCTGTTTCACATAACTTGCTCCTGGGGAGCCTGGATGTGCAAGCATCTTTCTACTTCAGAATATTAGGATGCGTTTAAAAGGCGCTCTAGAAAAAAATATAGCACCATTGTGCACGGAGTAGGAAGTATTTCCTAGAAAACACTAACAGGGAAAACAATGCCACCAGTTAACCAAAATAAAATGTAAATGGTAGTTATTATATTGTGCTCAATAAGTATCAGTTACCTGGATGAATTTATGCGAGATGCTTTAGGAATGGTAGTAGTCAACATTTTTAACCCCACGTATACTCAATACTTAAAAATAATTTTTATGTCCTTTCTTGAAGGATATTGGGAAATTTCAAAAGAAGTGAGTTGTTTGTTCCAAATAGTCAGTGACCGTATAACAATGAACTTTATACCTGACCCTTCAGCGGTTCTGAAGTGTCTGCCTGCTTTGGATGGGGAAATGGAAGCAACTAGGACCTATCATGTAACTAACAGGAGACAAATGACAAATGTTCAGTGTGCTTCTCTTGTTATCTCACATCAAACTCCCTGCCATCTTTATCTCACCTGTCCAGGCCATCTTCACATTTCTGGTAGAGTTATCCAACTACATGGCCCTGGCAAACTCTGCTACAGACAGTTGAACACCCCTGCCCGACCTCTCCTCCCTGCCCCCATCCCCAGCACCTCTGCAAGTGCTCCAGCAGTCACAGGACATCTCACAGCCTGTTCTCAGACTTGCTTGTTTTCCATCTAGTAGATGCTCAGTAAATGCTTGCTGGGTAAAGTTATGCGTAGATTAATAGAACAGAATAGTTCCGATCTGGCTGCACTTTTCTGTAGGTTCAGTATCCTTGCATTCTCTGGCAATGGATGACTCACAGGTTTTAACTGGACCTTTAAAACTCATTCTTCTGGAAAGCAATGAACTTGGAGGAAAAAAAAATCCAGACCTGAGTAACCACTTGAATCTATTGAATCACTTGAATCAAGTCTATTGTAGAAGGCACTTCTGATTTCTGTTCCCTATTTCAGTGTCTCTGAATACATGTAGGCAGTTCACCTGGCCAAGTGCTCTACTAGGAGCACACCTTCCCCAGAATCGGCACTGGCTGATTTTCATCTTCAAATTCCGTAATCTCTTGAATCCCAACAAGCTAAATTTCTTGATATTGATTTCAGAAGGAGCTTTGTAACAATTAACTAAAAGTTAGGCTATTCCAACAAAAAAGCTCTACTATAGGAAGTAAAAGCATGTCATATTTCTTCTCCTGGGTGAGCCATTCCCTAACTTTGACAAAAAAAAAAACATTTTGAAACTTTTTCCTGTACATAATACACAACGCCCCCCCTCCACACACACACACACACTCTTTACTGCTGCAGTTTTAAAATAGCAACTACAGCTGCCAGTGGAGACTCTTTGGGGACTTTAAGGCCACTAATCAATTTCACAGCTGGAGGCAAAGCACTTTGCTGGGAAATATTTTTTGCATGACATACAAGGTGCTGTGACCTTGTCAGGGCAGCCAGAGGGTTCAGCTTAAGGAGTAGGGAAAGCTGGAGCAAAGTGAGGGGGGCCACAGGCAGCCTGAGCTCCTTTGCCAATTCCCTGTTGCCTGCCTGCTTCCATGGTTCACCAATTGAGCCACAGAGCAAGGAGACCACAACCTCCTCCTGGAGCTTCTGCGAGCAGAGAGCTGGGAAAGTCAGAGCTGCCCGGCTCCACCTGTCTGAACTGAACCTCAAGGCCTTCAAGTATATAAAGAAGAAAAGTCTTCCTTTGAATGACACCATTCCATTACCCTGTGGTCCCCCAACTTCAGGGGGCATGAAAATCCCACAGAGGGTTTGTTGAAACTCACTCCTGAGTTCTGACTCCATGGATATGGGGTAAAGCCTGAGACTGCATTTCTTTCTTTTTTTAATTTAATTTTAATTTTATTTTATTGGGGAACAGCCATGGTCATTGGTTACACATTGCTTTCATGCTACAATGGCATAGTTGACTCTTTTAAGGAGAGCGCAGCTCACAGTGGCTCATGCTGGGATCGAACTGGCAATTTTGGTGTTATCAGCACGATGCTCTAACCAGCTGAGCTAACCGGTCACCCCACTGAGACTGCATTTCTAACAAATTCCCTGACACTACTGAAGCTTCTGGTCCTGAAACCACCTTGAGAACCACTGCTTTTCTCTATCCAATTAATTTACTTTCTTCCACTGGAACATTTACTCACAAGATAGTTTGTTTCCTTTGAGTCTCTGTGATGCATACTGCTTCACTCACCAACACCTTCCCTTCACATGTCAGTTTAGTCTCATCAGAGGATGGTGCTAGACGAAGAAGCATAGGGTCAAAAAATCACTCTTGCCTAATTTTAGAGTGAATGTGTCAGAAGAGTAACAGAAAGGGCTGAATTATCAGATTATAATTTTAACAGATCTTTCTTTAAGCTGCTAAGCATATTTCATTGATATATAACTTTCAATAACTCAGCACACTGTTCTTGAGCATCTGTGCCAGTATGTGGTGGGATTATAACACTACCTGCTAGCCAGGCTCTCTTTACCCAGGAAATCAAGTTAGTTTTAACACATAGATATCAGTTTTCAAATGGAAGCGGCCTTCTTCATTTCCTCCCCAGAATAAATCGTCCGTCAGGCGATAGGGAGACTTTTTTTTTTTTAAGTGCTGAATGGGTATTTACTGGTTAGCAAGTGACAACTGGGGTGAGGTATACATGGCTGGATGGATGGACAGGTGGACAGATGGACAGAAAAGCAAACAGGTCTGTGGGTGGATAGATAGACAGGTGAGCAGGTGAGCATAGGAAGACTTCTTGTAAAGTGAACCTCTCCATTCTGGCTGGATCTCATACCAGAGACCTGTGGTAGATGGAGGAGGTAACTCAGTGGTTAAGAACACAGTTCTGGGGTCAGAGAGACCTGACTTGGACCTGAGAAAACTTCCAGACCCTCATGAGACACAGGTGTGTGTGTGTGTGTGTGTGTGTGTGTGTTTGCTTTGGCTGAATTCTAAATAGTCAAGTGGTCAAGTCATTGAGGCCAAAGCCAAACATCAGTATCATAACATGGATTCCAGAACAAAAGAATAAGCCTGATAATTGCTCTAAAACCAGTCATCATTAACTCCATCAGTTATCTATTGCCACAATAATGCTATGCAACCGCAAACTTCAGTGGCATGCAATAACTCTAAAACTTTTGTGGCGTACTGTGAGAGACATTTATTTTTTACCATTCTGTTTGCCAGGTGGGTTGTTGTGTTGATTTGGGTCAGAACCAGAGGATCTCACCTTGGTCATGTCTGCTCACTCACATGTCTGCAAACTAACCTAGCTGGTCTAGGATGCTATCAGCGCCAACAGCTGATCTCCACATGGTCTCTCATCCTCCAGCAGATAATTGAGTTTGCTCTCAGAGCATGACAAAATTTAAAGAATGAGAGCAGAAGCTTGCAAGCAGGCGAGGCCTCCTCTGGAGATCTGCTCAGAACTGGCACAGCAGTCACTTCGGCTACATTCTAATGGCAACAGTAAATCACAGAGCAGCGCATATTCTGAGTGGGAAAATAGGTCTCGCCTCCCAAAGGGCGGGGCTTCCAAGTCACGTTGCAAAGGCTGTAGAGCGGTGGAGAATTAGTCATCTGTTTCAGTCAACCTACTACTTTAACGTGCTTTTATTATTAAAGTTTTCATCAGTCAAACGATATAAATTTGACATTATGGTTCTAGAGTTCTGCTAGAGTTCTCCTCTGGTAGCTACCTACATTTTAATTATACTGGATAGAACCCATTTTCAACTGTGATTGAGAGAAGAGAGAGGTATTTGAGTTGCTGATTTAAAAATAAATATACTAGGTGCCGGTGGAGTGGCTCAGTTGGTTAACAGCTCACTCAAGAGTGGAATCTGAAAACAGGGTCACCGGTTCGATTCCCAGCTTGAGCTGAGCTGCTACTAAGCTGCCAACAGGTGGCAGGATGACTCAGTTAAAAAAAAAACAACCAAAACACACACACACACACACACAAATAAATATACTACTTTTGTTCCTTCAGTTTTTATCATATCTGGATCAGAAATGATTTATCATGGGCATTGTAGAATAATTTGGAAGTTTTTCCTTGTGAAATTTTTAGCGGCAAGGTTAACGTGCTGATTTTAAAGCATCCATACAAAAATTGAATTTCCAAACGGTATTTTTCCTTAAAATGATCATGGTTTATGTAGAATAAAAACACAAAAATAAACACAGTTCTTAATTGTCACTTGATTTAATGGTAAGAATACTGGTATACCAAAACAATTTTGCAAAGTTTAGAATTATGACATAACCTATTAATCCTTATTATTCTGCCACTTATTATTTACATTTCCATAAACATCTGTTGATCCACAAAAGGATATGTCTCCTGAAGCTAACATGCTTTTGTTTGTATAATCTTTACAGCTTTTACACTCATCATAGTCTTGCAATAATAAATATGGATTGATACTTCAACTGACTGATAGAATTCCAACCTCTAAACACATAAAGAAGATTTTCACTCCAAGTCTCATGTAAAATTGCTTACTGATGTTTGAAAGTAAATACTATATTTCAGTTTTAACAACAAATTCCAATGTCACGTCATGTTTGTACTTCCGACGTTGTTAAAATGGCTAGGTGTGATGGTAACCTGTGCAAGCAGATGCCCACTAATCACTCACAGTTTCAGGGGTGCCAGAACTATCACTGAAGGCTCCCAAAGCTGAAGCCAAAGGCCAACGGCAGCTTTTAGCTGAGCATCAAGGCCAAAGCTGAGCTCCAGGTGTGATTATGCTCTCTAAGGGGCTTTAGAAGATTAAATGAGGCAATGCATGCAGACAATCTATGGCACACTGAGGGTCTTCAATAAATGACAGATATTAATTCCCACTGCTTTTGCCTTTGGTTGGAATTCGTTATATTATTGCATCATATTTTGACTCCTACGGAAACATATCAGCAAACTTCTTAAGTCAAAGCAAACACAAAATTAAGAATGGGGAAGGTCTGTACATAAAGGATCTTGAAGATTTAAATTTAATGTTCAAAAGAAAGACTTCATGCCTTGTTGCCTCAGTTAACCTAAACCTCCATGTTTTTTCACTCTGTTGTGACTCTCAGTACCACAGCACTGTGACAATATTTCACCTGTTTTAAGGGTATGTTGCAAATATGATTAAACCCAGAACAGGTTCCCAAAGTGCATGAAATTTATAGATGGAATCTGTAGAATTATTTACTGTGATGTTTCAAAACCAAATGGATAACTATTAATTTTGGATGTAAAGTGTCTATTTATTATAGCCCATTCCAAGTCTAGAACATCAGGATAATTTGTTTCTGCAAATAAGTTGGATTTCAGGAGCAAATTGACAATGTGACTATATAGAGAGATGTGTACAATTCTTGCTATTGAAAAGCTATTAGTTCCCAGATACTTTGCTATGGTGGATTGCAATAATTTGTTAGTTTAATATTTGTATTTCAGGTTAAATCTTTAACAGCATGTCTGTATGTGTTAAACAGAGGCAAATCAATTAGTTTCTCATTCTTACTTCACTCATTCAACAAGAAACTCTATAGTTTATGGATGACCCATACGTAAATTAGACTTGGTTCTTGCCATCAAGGAGCCTAGATCTAGGAGTGGTGACTTGGAGAAAGGTAAACTAAGATTTAAAGTAAAATCACGACGATCAGCTGATTGCTCTTATACTGCCCCCCACCCAGCCCTTACCCCTAACTCCATCTCCCCTACCTCCATCACCCACCCACCAGGCCATAAACCCAGAAGTAGGCTTCTTAGATTGACATTCCAGGTGAAGCCGAGGGTGTCATTTCAGCCTCATGGTTATCTTCTCTCTGATGTTGTAGATTGGCTTTTTTTCCTGTGGACTTAGTCCATTTTCACTGGTATAATGTTAATGCCATTCTTTTGTTAAACTCTAGTTTCTAGGAGACTCTGTAACTTCACTGATTTTAACAATTGGTTTGTTCAATTTAACCATCTCATGGCCAACTTTTAGCCAGAAGATGGAGTGCAAGAGCCAACGACAGGAAATCTTGGGACTACTGTGGCTTTCATATATTTTTCTGTGTATTTTAAGATCTGGAATTATATTCCTCAATGTAGCACTTAGAGCCTAACGTTCACATCACAATATGTGCAAAGTTAGCCAAGCTGTTAGAAGTGGGCTACCCAAACAAGCATGTGATTTAGATTGAATAATTTGTTGACAACAGATAGAAAGCATAAATCAATGACCAGCATAAGAGAATGGGTTTTGGTTCTATTTGAACAAGCAGTGTACAGTCAGTAATGTTGGTGCTTTGGTCTACTTGTCTGTATGACAGATAGTACCAAGTCAGAAGCAGGATTAGTCCACTTCTCTGCCTCATTGTTTGGACATAAAACAGATTGCCCAAATGTTAACAATTGGTGAATATGGTAAAGCGATAGACAGGAGTTCTTTGTACTATTCGTATTCTAGCCTTTCTTTCTCCACGATTGAAATTATGTGTAAGTAAAAAATAAAAACAAACAAACAAAATAACCCTTAGATTTCCTAGTTTATTTAGTCAATCAGACATAGCATGTTTTTATCATTTGATTAAAAACTAGAGCACTTATATTGCTCTTAACCTACTTCTTAGGGAAAAAAACCCCCACACTTGAATGCTGGAGTTTGCTGAAATCTATAGCCAAATATGGAATTAAGCACGATGAGTATCAATCAAGGGAGTTTGAAGATTTGATATATCAATTATCAGAATCCCAAATTTTCATTATCCTAGGAATCTTGGAATCTCCAGTGAGTTGGAGACAGGGTGAATAGTGTCAAAATACCTCCATAAAGAGGCAGTGTTCACTTTGGGGGACATGTGGAAAGAGGAGACTATTCTGGGACTTCTCTGTTTGTCTTTTAGAAATAATCTGGTTTAGTGAGCTTGCTGCCCTCTCACAGCTCAGCCACGGTAATGCCAGCCTGTGTCAGAGCATCTGCTCTTCGCCCCAGAACTCAACAAGTAGAGGGCTGTGCTTCTTATATTTGGAGGCTAAATCTATCCCAACACTCAGACTTTAAAGTTAACCAAACCTTGGTCTCAGCCTCACCTCCAACACTAGCAAAACAGGACCCGCCATAATGCAGAAAACAGAAAAGAGCACTCTGTGCCTTGGAGCCAGTTACCCATTTATTTTTTATTTTTTTATTACTTGGAGTCTGGCTTAATCCTTTGCTTTCTATCAAGCGACATATGGATTATATTTTCTCAAAAATTAGGCTGAGTTTGGCAGTCCCATACAGATTCTGGAAATGTATGAATGAGTTCAAAAGGAAGTGGGTTTTGGTGCTTATTTGTTGGATTGTGTTTTTTGTTTTGTCTTATTTCTTAGCACCTATAATCCATTCTTTACTAAGAGGAGACTGAAGATTCAAGCGCATGTGAAATAGTACTACAGAAGTTGGAAGTTCAATGGAAAGAGCTGAGTTGGCCTCTTCTGCGGTTTCAGCACTCAATATCATGACCACTTGCATTCAATCCAGTTGGCAAGATTTCTTCAAGTGCAGTGAGAGATATGGGTTTTACTGCACTCCATAAATATGACCATTTATTGGGCCCAACATATTTATGTTCCCATTTATTCAGTGCTCACTTCAACTGTCCAATTTGCTTGACCCAGTCTATAAATGTAAATTGCCTACACCTGAAACTTACTCTGCATGGCTCTTGAGTGAGCAGCAATAGGAATAGTATGACTTATACAGGCCAGACCAGGTCTCAAGGTCACCCCCAAGGGCAAGTCACTCTCTCACGCTCCCTTTCCTTCCACTCTCAAAAGTGCTAAAATTCATATGATTCCAAAACATTAATTAAAATATTATTGGAATGAGAGAACAGATACATCAACAGAGGCAATTGTGTCTTATTTTAAAATATTTTATTTGCTTTAGACAATCAGGAAGTTTGATCCATATCAAAAGGACAAATATAAACCACATTTGCTGTTTTCTTGATTATAAGCCTAAAAGTTTTGCATGACAGAATAGGACTCAAGGAATACTGGTAAGGAATCTAAACAATTTAACTAATCCTGGCCCTATTGGCATAATTACCCTGACTTCCCTCCTTCCAAGGCTAGAGTTGTTTTAATGAGTTAAGGATCATAGGGGAATGGGAGGTTTCCTTGCCACTTTAGTCATTTGTGTTACTGCTGCTTCACCTACACTGGTAAGAGAGTGTTCTTTAAATATCACTTTCTGTGATTTCACTCCACTCCCTCTAGTCTGTCTTCTCTGTACCGGAAGCCTAAGGACTCTCCTAAAGAAACCTTCAAATGCGTAGTTAAAGGTAGCTTGAAGCAACTTCCCTCACCTTATTTTCTTTAAGCATAATACCTCATCACCTTAAACCTTTCTATACTTTTCTGCTTTCCATTTTTCTAATATTTTCTTCTGGACCTTGTATATCCAAAGTAAACCAACCCACTTCCAGAAATGAAATAACTAAAAATATGTGCACCTTATAAAATCAAGCCATGGTGTACCAAAAAGGAAATTGGTAATAGAAATTAAGAATGCCAGTGATTTGTGTATTTTCTTTAAGCCATCTCATCTCATTTGTGTAACAGTAGAGAAACCAGTTTATGGAAAATAAAAGCTGGGAAAGGAAACCCAACAATGTTTGTATTAAAGTTAATTGGATGATATTCTGCATAGGCTGGGAATGTCTTTTTAGCTTATTATGAAATGTTAGAAAAGTGGATGGATTTAAATTTTTGTTAGCTTACTTAATAACATACTTATTAGAAGAGACACTATAATGATGTCAAAGAATTTAGCCCAATGCCTGGTATATATCAGATGCTCAATATATAGTAGTTATTAGCTGATTGAGCTTCAATCGTATAGCGATTCAAGTATATTTTCTAACCTAAAAACATTTTTTAAAAAACCTTCTTTTGGGCCCGCTGAGTGGTGCATTGGTTAGGAGTTGGCTTGGACCACCAGCTCTGAGCAGCAGGGCCCCGATTCGGATCCTACATGAGGGCCAGTGACACTGCCCTCTACAGCTAAGATGGTGAAAATCAGCTCGACCTGGAGATGGGCTACCATGAGTCGCCGGCAATGGCGTAGGCTGCAGTGGGGCTGGCTGGCAGCTGGTGTGCACTTTTGTGAGCTGTCATGAGCTGCCGGGAACTGCTGTGAGCGGCTGTCCAATGGCTGCCAAGCGGCTGCCTAACCTGGGAAGATTGCATGATAATACCAACATGGGCCAGTGAAGTGATGTCCTCCACAACTAGACTGAAGAACAAAAGGACAGCAACTGTTCCCCTTCCCTGATTCCCCAATGCTGTTCCCCTCCCCCAATTCCCCCCCCCGCAAAAAATCTAAAAAAAACCCACCTTTTTTTTTTTTTTTAGCTGAGCTATCCTGCCACCTGTTCGCAGCTCAGTGGCAGCTCAGCTCAGGCCGGGAATCGAACTGGTGACCCTGTTGCTCAGAGCTCACACTCTTGAGTGAGTTCTTAACTAACTGAGCCACTCGGCTGGCCCTAAAAACCTTCCTTCTAATTAGATAATGAAGGCTAGTAAGTTAGAGACTCTCCAGAAAACTGTTGTTACATTATAAACGATGTCAGGCAATTAATTTTGTGAACTCATCCTAGAAAAAGTGCTACACACCTCATTGCTGAATATCACTATGGTTACCTTCGAAGTACTCCCCTTGGGAAGCTATGCACTGATGCCAGCGCCCAGTCACCCTTCAAAGTAATTTTGGAACTTTTTTTCTGGAATGGCCATCAGAGCTTTTGTCATATTACACTTGATGTCCTGAATGTCATCAAAATGTCATCCTTTCAACATTTCTTTTATCTTCAGGTAAAGAAAGAAGTAATTGGGGGCCATATCAGGTGAGTAGGGAGGGTGTTCCAATACAGTTATTTATTTACTGGCTAAAAGCTCCCTCACAGACAGTGCCGTGTGAGCTGGTGCATTGTTGGCACAACCGGCCACACCAGAGCAGGAAACTACAAAATCCCTTATTATCTTGTTCACCAAATACTATCTCTGTGTGCTATAAAATGCTATTAACTATGCTGTACCCACCAATATAAAAGAAGTGTGTGTCTCTCCATTTTACTTTTTATCCAATCCCAGATATTTCCCCACTTTGCTTTCTCTCTCTTAATCTACAACCAATAGATTTGATGTAACCCTCCTCCTTTGATTCTAATATATAAAATAAGTTGCAAAATGGTCAGTTTTTGGAGCATTTTCTCAATCCAGTGAGACTTTGCTTCCTGGCAATTGTCAGTTTGGCTCAAATAAACTCATATAAGCTTTCTCTTAGGCTGGATGTTTTTTGTTGACCGTGATGCAAGAGCCATGAATTGTTGGTGAAAAGTTCAGGTCGTTTTCATCTAACTTTTTCATACATCCTTTTCAGCACTTCCAAATACTAAACTTGGTTAACTGTCCAGTTGGTACAAATTTATAATGAATAATCCCTCTGATATCAAGAAAGTTTAGCAACATCGTTGCAACAAGTTCTCTAACTTAATTGTCATACTGGGTAAGAACTTAAAATATCAAGCAAGAAGTGTCCTGAATACTTACTGCAAAGCTGGGAAATGGTCTGAAATACTTGTCTTAAGGTGTTGTTGGGACGCTAACATTTTTAGAATATGGAACTCTGTTAAACATTTTCCTGCTCATTTGAATACTACACAATGCAGAACATTCACCCTTTTCTCTTGCAGTGGAGGTATTTTGAGGAAATGCAAATGTGAGGCGCTATCCAAAGACCTTTAAAAAAAATCCAAAGTTTAATTCAGTTGTTTCCTGAGAGATTGACTTCTTGCAAAAGCCAAAGAAATTCTCTTACTAATACAAAAGATACAATAAATAAATAAATAAATACATAAATACATAAATAAATAAATGAAAGTCGGGGCTGAGAGGGTGGGAGTTTGAAGCCATAAAACGAGGAGGACTTGGTTTAGAAAAGTTTGTGTTTGGACTGGGATAATTATGACAGCTGTGAGGCTGCGCTGTGAATCCCGCATTTCTGCTTCTGCTATAATAAAATAACCAGCAACAGGATGGTTCTTTTATTTTTTAATGTTTTTACCAGGAGACTGATGAGGCAGCTTTGATGAAGGAAATTTCTATTTATCAAATCTAAACACCCTGGATAAATGGGATTTCCCCCCTATGACCTGGTCATAGAAAAAAAACAATGTACTTCAGTAGTGAGAAATCCCAAGGAACCTATGATCCAAAAGTGCCTTCTGAATTATTTAATAAAAAAAAACATGAAATTATATTCAAGGAACCTAGTTTCTTTTTATAAAAAAGATTTTATTGTGGAATTGGGGGAGGGGGACAGCATTGGGGGAATCAGGGAAGGGGAACAGACAAGTTGCTGTCCTTTTGTTCTTCAGTCTAGTTGTGGAGGACATCGCTTCACTGGCCCATGTTGGTATTGTGATCATTGCGCTCTTCCCCATGAGGCAGATCGGTTGCCGGCCTCTGGACAGCCGCTCACAGTGGCTCTTGGCAGCTCACGCTGGCTGCTGCCCGCTCATGCTGGCTGCTGTCCACTCACGGTAGCTCAAGGCAGCGCACTGCAGCCCACGCTGTCACCTGCGACTCACGGCAGCCCAGCTCCTGGTCCAGCTGTTGTTCACCGTCTTAACTGTAGAGGGTGCAGCCTCACTGGTCCATGTGGGACCTGAACCCGCAGCCCTGCTGCTCAGATCTTGCGCTCCCAAGCCAACTCTTAACCAATGAGCCACTTGGCCAGCCCAAGGAACCTAGTTTCTTAGTCTCGATGTAAAACAACATCATTTCATATTACATAATATTAGAGTGTCCTCCACCTTCTCTTGCTCTTCAGGGACCAGCCCACCCCACCCGGAAGTTCCTCTTAGTTGTGGGAGTCCCTGCAGAGTGTCTGTTCCCAGGTGCTTCTGAAGCTCATCCTCTGGTGACCACGATGCTGGCGCAGTTTCCTTGTGTAGCTCCAGCTCTGAGCGGTGCCACCTCACATGCTGAGAGCAGACTTGTGACAAGGCTAGTGCCTATGCAATCGCCTGACCAACACCAGGCACTGAGGCAAAGTCAAAAGCACCTGTGGCATCACAAAGAGCGTCTCCTGCTACTGATGAAAGCTGCTGGCCCAACTCTGGGGATGGCTTACATTTCAACTTCACCTGGTGACATCCAGGAAACAGCTTATTTGTTTTTTGCATCGTCTTTCATTGCAAACCTCACCTTAAGCCTCAAATATAGGTCTGTGGGCACAGAGCCATGGGAGACTCTGACTAGGAATTCCCTTTCCTGGGAATCCACTGTCCAAGGATTTCTTCCCAGCACCAGGTTTTATACCCTAGCCTTACCAGACATTTTATATCCAAGCTGCTACACTCAGAATGGCTTTCATATTTAGGTAAGTTTTATTGATTTCAAAGTCCTTGAAATGAACCCTTCAATTCAGCCTTGAGTATTTTTGTGCCTGGCATGTATTACATGCTAGTAAATATTTATTGACTAGATAAACTGAGCCCACTCTAAATCCAACTGAGACGTTGAATGGGGACACTTAAGATGAGCAAAATTTGATTTCTGCCTTCAAGGAGTCATCTGCTAGAAGGGAAGACAAAAGGAGTCATAATCCCAGTTATATCAATAGAGGCATGAATAAAATGTTCTGGAGAAAAATTGAATCTGGGTATGTATAATATTCAACTCTTAGCAGCCAGTTAGCTACACTCCCTTCTCCAACCATTTTGAATCAGAACCCGCTTACTGTATTTTATTCTAGATGGATATCTAATTTTCTCCAACTATTTCTAGCACATACTCCTGTCACTTCAAGTCATCCCTCTATAGTCCATAGGTAGAAATATGACCCAAGCTGCCTCAAATCTTAGGAAGACCTCACAGCTGTCTTATGGCTTTCCTGATGTTAGTGAGTTAGAGTGAGTAGGGAGAATGGGGGTAGATTAATCAGCTGGGGCTGGCATAACAAAATATCACAGACTTGGTAGCTTAAACAATGGAAATTTATTTATCACAGTTCTGGAGGCTGAACATTTAAAAGTGAGGAGCTAGCAGCTTTTATGTCTCCTGAGGCCTCTCTCCTTGGCTTGAGTGTCACCTTCTCACTGTGTTCTCACATGGTCTTTCTTCTGTGCACATGCCTGCTGGTGTCTCTTCCTCTTCTTAGAAAGACACCACTCCTATTGGTTTAGGGCCCCATCCTTATGATCTCGTTTAACCTTAATTATCTCCTTAAAGGTCCTATACCCAAGTACAGTCACATTGGCATTAGAGCTTCCCTATGAATTTTTTGGGGGGACACAATTAAGTTAACTAACTGATTTCTGTCAGGTCCACTTATTGTTAAGAGAATAAAGCCTTGAAATTGATGAATCTGTTTCATAACCTTTATGTGACATCATGGGCAGATAACTAGTTTTATAGCTGTAGCCTTTATATAAAAAATTATTTTTCAGTTCTTGATTCTTTTTTATTGTGATAAAACACATTTAAAGTAAAATAAATGGCATTTAGTACATTTACAGTGTTGTGCACCTACCACCATTATCTAGTTCCAGAACATTTTCATCCCCAAAGGAAACACCCATGCCCACCAAGCAGTCACTTTTCTTTCTTCCCTGCCCCTAGCCCCAGGCAATTTACTAATCTGATTTGTGTCTCTATGGATTTGTTTGTTCTGGACACTTCATATAAATGGAATCATGCATATAATATGTGTCTTTTGTGTCTTACTTCTTTCACTTAACACAATGTTTCAAGGTTCATCCATATTGTGGCATGTTTCAGAACTTCATTCTTTTTCATGGCCAAATAATATTCCAATTGTGTGGCTGTACCACAGTTTATTTATCTGTTCACCAGTTGATGGATACTGAGTTGTTTCCACTTTTTGGCTTTTATGAATAGTGCTGCTGTGAACATTTATGTACATATTTTTGTATACACATGTTTTCAACTCTTTGGGCATACATACTCAGGAGCAGAATTGCAGTCATATGATAATATTGTGTTCAATTTGTTGAGGAACTGTCAAACTGTTTTTGCACAATGGTTGCATCATTTTATATTCCCACTAGCAATGTGCAAGGGCTCTAGTTTCTCTACATCTTTTCCGACACTTGTTATTTTATGATGATGATGATGATGATGATGATGATGATGATGATGATTGCCATCCTAGTAGGTGTAAAGTGGTATCTCATTGTGACTTTGATTTGCATTTCCCTAATGACTAATGATGTTGAATTTTTTTTCATGTGTTTATTGTGTATCTTTGGAGAAATGTCTATTCAAGTTCTTTGCCTGTTTTTTTTAATTGGGTTGTTTTGTCTTTTTGTTGTGGATATGTATATATGCTCTGAATACCAGCCTCTTATCAAATATATGATTTGCAAATATTTGCTGTAGGCTTTTTGATGTCATGTTGATTTTGTTTATGCCTCCCTTTTAGATAGTCTGGCATTATTGGAAGAAGTCCTGGATGGATTTTTAACTCTATGTCTCCAGAAATAAAATATAACAAAACAATAGTAAACATCAAACTCAACATGAGAATGGTTCAGTAAACTTCAGGGTTAGGGGTGAGGACAGGGGAGGGAGAGGAGTATGCCAAATGTTTAAAGTTAATGGTAGATGAGAAGGAAAAAATTTAAAATATGGAAATTACTTTTCTGAAAGTTGGTATATTAATTACAAGGAAAAAAAGGGAGGATGAAAAATCAAACATTTAAAAGCAACAAAAAATATTTTTTTCAAAATTGTATGATCATTTTTATTTTCAGATGAGGTTAAATAACCACAAGACAAAACTGAAAGAAGTGTAAATTAACATATTTGTTGGGTTTGAGGTCTCATTTGTGAACACAAACACTTTAACTTAAAAGAACTTCTGGTAAACCAAATGCGAATTTTCAATACTATTTCTATTTATAAAAGAGGAGGAAAAAAAAATGAATGAACCGAGTGAAAGCCATTCTCGCTAACCAGACTGCTGACTGGTGTGCAGATGCTAAGAACCTTCTGCTCTTGCTTAAACTTGCAGAAAAACACTGTAGATCTTGCAGCTTTTAAAACTGCCAGCCAAATGAAATATGATTACCTCCATATGATTGGTATCAACTCCAGTTAGCAGGGTTATAAGTAATCATTTCTTTAGTTCTATGACTGTCTACTTGTACTATTGAAGATATGTCAGAAGTCTGTTTTTAAGTCAATTGTATTTTATTTATACATACAGACACAGAATGAAAGATGAAATAACCTGAAAATATACTTCTGCAATTAATGTCTCTATAATGTAACTTTTTTAATGGAACTTTTGTATAGAATTCTTTCATATGTGTTTAAATATATTTTGGTAGTCTGCCTGACATTTACTTTTGATTATAATAAATTATTACTACTACCTATATGTTATTATTATTAGTTACAGTTTCTCATAAGAGACTAGTGAAATAGTTTAGGCTGTCTGTTGAGGACAGTGAGGGAGTTTCTTATGGAAAGAATAAAACCATCTTAATATGTCTCCTAGCACCTCTGAAAGAGAAGCTCAATAAGTATTTGATGACCTATTTTATAAAATTTCAATACAATGTACTAGATACACAAAGAAAAAGTAAAAACAATCAGAGGGAGGGACAGAGTGATATAAAGTATCTCAGCACTGAAGACAACTGACCAACACATAAAGTAACTATGCAACAGGGTTCCCCTTAACTTCTAAAGAATAAAAGAACACTACAATTAAAAAAAACTGAATTTGCTGAAAGCTCTGTTCTTCCAGGTTTACCAGTTGTGGACTAAAGTGTGAATGATTAGGGCAAAACTTACTGTGTGTAAACTGTGGCACTACCAGGTCACTAAATCACTTCCAATCTGAAAACATTCAACATCTCTTTCTTCATAAATAAACTCTGACAAATTGTGGGTGTTTTGGAGAAGAGGATAAATGAATAGTGGAAGGAGGTTATGGTATAGGTACTGTCCAAAAAATGTACAATTCTTGTGCATTAATTGTTTTTCCAAAGGGAAAAGAAAAGGTGAGGTATTAAGCCTCTGAATACCATCCAAATCCATTGATGGTGCCATAGGAAAATAATGATATCTAACCATCTGTTGATTGACTGGTATGGAGTTCACAGTTAATCCTGGGCTTACTGTAGAGGAGACTGTGGTGATGACTAGCAGGGTGATGGGCTGACTTTAAAGTTGGTTAGAACTGGGTGCAGCCTGGGCACACTGACACTTTCTATCTGTACGGATTGGGCAAGTTATTGAGGATAGCAATTATGTCTTTTTCACAGTGTTGCTATGAGGACTAAAGGAGACTAGGCTCAGTCCAGTGCTTGGCACAGAGTAAGCCCTCAATGAACACCAGCTAAGAGTATCTTCTAAGAAAAAAGACAATCTGAAAAATGGAGTCTTCCTTCAGCTTCTTCTGGTCTAATGTTAAGTGCCACTCCTCTAATGATTTTTCTGACGTCCCTCCCCTCCCCACTCTCAGGTTTTGCGCTTAAATGGACCCTGTATATCACCAGTCATAGCTATTATCATATATTACCTTTGCTTACGAGTATTCAGTTCTTTGCCTTTCTGTCCAATTTCTGTGTTACTCCAAGACTTTAAGTTCTGTTTGCAGGAAGTGGCCACAATATCTAACTTCTTGATGAATCCCAAGTATCCAGTACAGAGCAAAGTATACCATAAGCCCTTAGCATGTATTTGCTGAATGAATAATTTGATATTGAAACTTGAACTTATTAGGTTAAGAAAAGTTGGTGGCTGGTGCATTGAAAATACATAATTTCATGTAGCTAAAAATAACAAAAAAATACAATGAAATAACATGCAATGCTTGGAGAGAGGTTTAGTGAAAAGAATAAGGTGTTTGTTGGGGTGGGGGAGAAGGGTATGCTTTTTTCCCTTTGATTTGATTTTGTTGGGGTGCGTGGAAGGACATCGACAACTTGTCAGTCTGCACATTTACCAGGCATACATAAGGGCCCAAAGGTTGCTTGAACAGCAGTGTTGTTGCTGTGAATAAAATTGTTTTGTGCTCTATAGTCACGGACTGGGAAGGGACCATAGTAGTCATCACGTCCTATGTTCCACTTGAAAGATGAAGAAGCTGAGGGGAGCAAAATGCAGCGATTCTTTCTTTATTGGTAGGGCTGAGCCTAGCTTTCAGGTCAGCTGATTTCCAGACCATGTCGAAAGGGTCACTAGTCCCTTTAAAAATAATCACTGCTGCGTTAATAGCATCAGCACCTGTTGCTTCAGCTTCCGCAAGAGAGAAGCTATTAATTTCTCCTTCATCAAAGCCGAATTTCTCGTCTGTCTGAACCTTGTTTTCTTCTAGCTGCAGCTGTCTGCACGTGGTGTCACGGAGGCCAAACGTGGAACCCAGGCACCTTTCTGCTGTAATCCCATAAATCCCTACGCCCAAATACAGGAATTCTAAAAAGCAACACAAATCATGCGGACAGTGGCCAAATTTGTGATATCTTTCTCAAACGAACTCTTCCTTCCACCTTGTAGAAGGCTAGAGCCCACCAGATGCAGACCCAGGTGGGTGAACCCTGCCACCAACGTCCAGGTTCTTTCTTGGCTGGGCCTGTGATGGGCCATGATCAGGACAGGACGTCAGCTGCTGCAAGCTGAGAGAGACAGTTAATCTGAGTGGCAACTTTTTTGTCTGCAAAATGTAAAGCAATTATAATTCATTTGGGGGAGGTTTTGAGATTCAAACAGAATTTTGAATGCCAAAGATCTTCAATAAGCAAGTTTAGTTTGTTTTTATTATCATTGTTGTTGTTATTGTGTGAGCAAGGTCTAGATTATTTAAATTCTGTTTTCTCCCGCGCCTGTTCTAGTCGGCAACCCACCGCCCTGGGCCCCTGCCATTCTCCTCCACCCGAGTTCCAAGGTGAAGGGCTCCGGTGTCGTGGGGCGTCCAGGGGAGGAGGGAAGTCCGCGCAGCACGCATGCGCATGCGAGCCACCGCCTGACTCTCATAAGAGCGCAGCGCAGCGCCGCGGCCAGCCGAGTCGGAGCTGGCTGGGTGCCGGGCGCGGCGAGTGTGCGGGCGGCAGCCGCGCTCTGCTTCTTCCGTAGCCCGGAGAATTGAAACTTCCGTGGGAGGCTCCCATCGGTGCACACCTCCCGAGGGCGCAAGGGCCTGGGAGAGAGGGAGAGCCGGTCGGAGGCTGCCAGGCACCCGTGGGAGCGAGCTGCAGCCGGAGAGGCGGAGGAGGGGGACCGGCGCAAGCCACCCGCCTGGACCCGCGCGCAGCAGCCGCCTCCAGCCCGGCAGGCTCCCGGGACTGCGGCGGGGGCGCGCTGGCCCCTCGCCCGCGTCCAGGACCGCTGCGTGCGTGCGCTGGGAGGACTGACCTCCAGTCCCGCGGCGGGGAGCGTTGGGGCTGCTCCTGGGAGGCCTTCCTGGGCGGCGCGGCCGGAGCCATGCGGACCGAGTTCGAAGCTGAGCAGGCTGAGCGCTGCCGGCCGCTGCACTTGCTGCCCGGAGCCCTGCGCGCGCTGTCCGCCTTCTCGACCCCTTCTCGTTCTAGAGGGGAGTAAAAGAAGGGAGAGTCGCCCCGACTCGTGGGCGGGACCCCGAGTCTCAAACCCTGCGGCAGCGCCCTGGCTCCGGGTCCGCAGCGGCGTGCCCAGCGGTCATCCGACTACAGGGATCGTCCCCTCGGGGATGCACAGAGCGGTTCCTGTCGCGGGTGAAGCCTCCAGGGGCTGCGGCACCGCAGCCCCAGGGGCCCTCTGACTGCACGAGGAGAGTTCCATCAGCGCGGACCCACTCTCAAAGCCGCCCCTTCCGGACCAGGCTACCGGGCTGAGAGAGGGGATGGCTTAGAAGTCCCCTGGCCCAGCAGCCCGGCGTCGTCGGCTCCCGGACGTCGCGGCAGAGGGCAGTGGCCCTTGCGGGAAGCGCCGTGAAGGGACACTCAGTGAAGAGGTTCCGGCCTCAGTACTCCAGGGACCCGGGTCCCGGGGGCCACGACTTCCCGGAGACCGCTCTACGCCCTCTGGAGACGCGCCGCCCGCGCCCAGGGTGGTGCCATGTGGGGAGGACGCCGCCCGTCGGCCGCCTCCTCCCGAACCGCGGCTTCACTCCTGCAGCTGCTGCTGGCCGCGCTGCTGGCGGCGGGGGCGCGGGCCAGCGGCGAGTACTGCCACGGCTGGCTGGACGCGCAGGGAGTCTGGCGCATCGGCTTCCAGTGCCCCGAGCGCTTCGACGGCGGTGACGCCACCATCTGCTGCGGCAGCTGCGCGTTGCGCTACTGCTGCTCCAGCGCCGAGGCGCGCCTGGACCAGGGCGGCTGCGACAACGACCGCCAGCAGGGCGCTGGTGAGCCTGGCCGGGCGGACAAAGACGGCCCCGACGGCTCGGCAGGTAGGGCGGCCGGGCAGAGCGCGAGAGGGGAGGGAAGGTTGGCTTCGCCTGGACGGCACGGACCTGGGAGCCTGGAGAGGGGAAAGGAGTTGGGAGCACTGCAATTTCAGAAAAGGGTCTTGGACCAGGAGGTGGTGCCTGCATATTGGCCCTGCCATTAAAGCGTGCGAAGTGGGGCACCAGTTCACGGCCCTGGGCCTCAGTTTCCCCATCTGTGGGTTAAAGAATGGCTTGGATTTTTTCCAAGAAAACCACACATCTAAGGCAGAGTGGGTCTCAGCGCCACATTCCTCCTGTCCAAGGGCTCTGTGCCACCTCCCATGTTTCCTGCCTCCAGAGGTCTAACTTCTAGTAAGGGTTAATGTCTTGGGGCACCCGAGGGGAACCGTGAGGGCATGTGCCCTCCCTAGCGGGCTGGCAGGGACACTTCCATGCAGGTTCCTCAGAAGGAAGGCTGCTCCTCAAGGCTTCCTGAGGGTGACTCACTTTACCAGACCGCGGGGGAATCAGTTTCACCCGAACACGCCGCTGCATCTCTCCTCTGCCAGCCCCTGGCCTCTCTAGTTTCTGTACAGCTCTCACCACGTCAGACTTGGTAGGTGTGACATCAGAGCTGTGCCCAACTTGCTCTTTGCCGCTTTGATTTTTTTAAATTATAGTTTTTCAAAGTGCCAAAGCTAGAGTTGGAAAATTATACCCGTCAAAGCATTTGCTAGGTTCCATTTCCGCCACTCTTCACAGACCTCCCAGACAGCCTAACTCCAGGGTCCACATCAATATGTGTGTGTTTGCGAGTGAGGCTTTAGGCCGGTATAGGGGTAGAGGTCAAATGGCAAGCATGCCACAGAGGGGGCGTCTCTTTTGTTTTCTGCAGCTGGTTATATTAAGGACAGAACGTTTTTTACCAGAATGCTGAGCTCAGACTTTGAGCTACCTGAGCTTGGCACTGAGTGGCGTCTGTGTTTACAGAGCTGTCTCCCTGGCCTGGTAAGAAGCAGCTCTTTTCAGCGCTGGTCCCTTTGCAGTCAAGCATTTATTAGCACGCTACTCCTATTGTTCCGCGGCATTGAATCTGAAGAGAGGAGAACTGAGGGTAATTCCAGAAAAGGTGCCATCTTAAAACTCAAGCTCAGCATTGCAGGGTGTGTGGCGGTGGAATAAAGCCTTGAGAAATAAGCCAAAGACAGAACTGCTACCTCCATGTGTCTGCTAACTTGGTCTCGTGAATGGCCTCTAAAAAGTTAGGTTGGCTTCGGACAGATCAGTAGGCACAGCACACTTCTCCTGTTACTGTGCGATGTGCATGGGTGCCTTTTACACCTACCTTTAAATCTTTTCTCTTAGAAATTCTGTTCCTCTCACTTCCTTCTGCAACCAAGGAGGACAACATGCCTAATTAAGCAGTGTGAAGGGCTTAGAGGAACACTGCATTCTTTACCCGTGTAGTTATTTACACTCCCAATTAAAAATCCTGGAAAGAGAACAGTTATTTCTCCCCAAAATTCATTATGTGGACTTAGACTGCTTTCACCTAGATTTTGCTATAATTTTTTTTAACTTATCATTTGTTTACTTCTCGGTGACATATTTAGGCTGGTATCTTAATTTAGAGAATGAGATATTTATAGCATACAGATGAAAAAGCCCACATCCACCTCTCCAACGTGCTGTAGTTAGCCTGAAGTGACAGTGTAATTAGAACAGTCCTACTGTCAGAAAACCAGCTGTGCTGCAAACTGTAGCAAGTGTTTCTGCCTGCTCAAGGGGTACTGTGTCTTAATATAGTATTTACTCTGTTCAGCATTGAAGGTAAGGAAATCTTCAAATGTCAGCCGTGGTTAAATACTTACAAAATTCGTTTTACTTATAAGGCACTATTTCTCCATGGTTTCATTGCACTAATATATTCTAAAAACCCTGACTCCAGGAGTACCAGGGCTGTCAAAAGGAGCATAACTTGAAAGACGCTGTTTCCGCAGACAAAGGGTAGGCATTTCACATGGTGACCTCAGAAATGCTGTGCTGTACCACTGCACCAGTACTGGGCTTTGCCATAACCAGCGAGACCTAGTCCCTGTCCTCAGGTATTTTCCATTCGAATAGTCGAGGACATGGGCAGGAACACATCAAAAACTGTAGGATTTTGGTAACCTCGGGTGGAATTCCACAGAAGTGGCTCTGAGGCATTCTGCAGGCTCCCCTCTGCAGATTCTCTGTCTAGCTCCTGAAAGCCCTGTGCTGCTATCCTAGGCCCCATGGCTCCCATAAGATTTTTTAAAGTAAAATAATATAAAAACAGAGCTCGCTACCAGTTTTAGTAAAGTTACTATTATCTTTTACGGCTTGATTTTTCAGAATAAACCTCACCTGTTAAGTATGGTGCCCATTGCTTTACACTGTCCTTTCCCAAGAGTTCCATTGTTGGAACTGTTCTACCTCAGCCCAGCTGGGCCTGCCTGGGTGCCGTTCTGCCCACTGTGGGCAGCTGTTCTTCCTGGAACAAACGCCCTCTTGCTCCCAGCATTTATTCTCCTCGGTGTCTGGTTCCAGGCCGACCCACTGCCTGCAATACTTCCCTGCACACAGGTCACTTCCCCTTTCTACCACCCAGAACCCCAGACCAGCCCTACCACCCAAGGACCAGCCTCAGCGAGGCAAGCACTTGTGGAGTCATTTTTACCCTTCCTTGAGCTCTGTGCTTTACAGACTCATTTTGGAAATGGTCATGGCTAGAGTCTGACCTGTTTTTTATTTATTTGCCTGTGAAAAAGAACTTGCTAAAAAATTGTAAAAGGAGTTTGCAAGGTACATAAATAACTTTCTGAAGGAAAAAAAAAGCCTTTGAAATAATTTAAACTCATTTCTATACAGACCCTACAACTATCTGTTAGGGCAGACTTAAGTTTGGGCAGTTCAGTTATTTTAGCAATTGTAGAACAGCCTTAAAAGATGATACCCATATTTTCGCTACATTGGATATTTGCGTCAATCAGTGTTGTAGTTGGTGAGTCTAGCTATAGATATTAACAGTTTTGCTTTGGAGATGGGGGGCTGATCTGCCATGCCTATAGGGCCCTACCACCTTTCCTGAGCACATGATAAAGGACGGTGCATATTATGGGCTGCTAATGGGCACACAAACCGGCCCAGCCTGGGTCCTTCAGTTCTGGGTATCAGTGCTGCTCATTTATTCATGTCCACTGCCAATCACCGATTTTAGCTGCGTTCTTACAGTAAATCATAATGTTATGTTTTTGCCCTCCAGTCCCCATCTACGTGCCATTCCTCATCGTTGGGTCCGTGTTTGTCGCCTTCATCATCTTGGGGTCACTTGTGGCGGCCTGTTGCTGCAGATGCCTCCGGCCTAAGCAGGAGCCCCAGCAGAGCCGGGCCCCAGGAGGGAACCGCTTGATGGAGACCATCCCCATGATCCCCAGCGCCAGCACTTCCCGAGGGTCATCCTCCCGTCAGTCCAGCACAGCTGCCAGCTCCAGCTCCAGCGCCAACTCAGGGGCCCGGGCACCCCCAACAAGGTCACAGACCAACTGCTGCTTGCCCGAGGGTACCATGAACAATGTGTATGTCAACATGCCCACCAATTTCTCCGTGCTGAACTGTCAGCAGGCCACCCAGATTGTGCCCCATCAAGGGCAGTATCTACATCCCCCATACGTGGGGTACACGGTGCAGCACGACTCGGTGCCCATGACTCCCGTTCCCCCTTTCATGGACGGCCTGCAGACAGGCTACCGGCAGATCCAGGCCCCCTTTCCTCACACTACTAGCGAACAGAAGATGTACCCAGCCGTGACCGTGTAACTCAAGGCGCCAGCGGGTTCCTGTACGAGACCGGGGGAAACAGGCAAACTCTGGACTTGGCAAGGATTCTCAAAGTGGAAGTCCATGCACACCGGTGGCATTGATGGCACAATTCTTTGGGATGGCTTCATTTGCCCCCAAACTGTGTGAAAATGTCTCTCTCTGAATTAGCTTCTCTGGATATGTTTCATCCTAGTGCATGATTGATTTATGATGAAAAAAGAGCATCACCTAGAGATGCCTGTGTTATTCCCGAAGGTTGTATGACACATGCTTGAGCCCTTAAGTGCCCTTGAGGTATGGCTGTCAGAAATTTGTAAACGGATAGATTAAGGGTTTTAATTATGTCATTATTATTATTATTATTTCTGTCTTTTTACTGTACCAAGTCAGAACACCTGCCCCCCCCTTTTACCTGGGTAAGTTTTTTTCATAAGCACCCAAGGTTTAGGGGAGGATGTAAAGAAGACAATTATTATAAAAGGAAATCCAATTTGAACTCTGAGATTAGTCATTGATCTCAGTGTTTCACAGGCATATCTTAGTTTCATTGTAAAAAGATATATATATTTTGTCTATTTTTGTGCTTTGTTTTGGGTCTATTTTGTGCTTTTTTACCTTGTGTAGAGATCTTATTACAAAGTGATTTTCTACATTAAAAAGAGTCTGAAAGAAATTCTATAGTCACTTAACTAATGACGTTTCAGAACTCTGGGATTATTTTCATCTTGAAGTAGTGGGTGGTGTAGTAATAAAGCCATTCATGCCCTTCTTGATTGTATCTTCTATTTTTCCAACTTTATAGTGACACCTGAGAAGAGGTAATTAGATGTGTTCTTGTATTGAAATCATAAAATGTCACCTGCTTCTCCAAGTATGTTTAATTTTACCACGTGGTATGGCTTGGCATTTCTTTTTGGTTTTCACATCCCCGTGTCTCAATAGTATAAAGTACAGATCATTATTGTTCTCATAATTAAGGATCAGCATTTTTGCCTAGATCTGATAAAACGTTTTCTTGTTTTCCCTATAAATATCAAAGAAATGCTTTACAAAGATGCAGTATAGCTCCTCAGCCACAATCCGAGACTTGGGGTGAAATTTAAACCACAAATACAATTTACTTTGCAAATCATAACGCTTTTTATACTCTTGTTATCAAAATGGCTTATTTTTCAGGCAATAGGGACTATTAAGTCAAGAGAAAAGCTTTTCAAAGAGAGATTGCCTTTCTTTCCCCACAAAGTTAGTTCTTATTCCCCTGTCGTTTAATCTTCATCAAGCACTGTATTCATTACCAGTGTTCTGAAGGATGAAATTCAAGTGAATTTATTTGTGTATTGTTTACTTATAAGAAATAAGTTTAAGTATGTGTAAGTAAATTTCCAACTGTTAGCAAGAACCAAGATTTGTAATTAAAACATTGTAAGGTTGGTCTTTTACACATTTATATCAATATCTATAGTCTGTCATCTATCATCTATCTATCTATCTATCTATCTATCTATCTAATCTATCTTCAATCCACTCTATCATCTATCATCTCTCTATCTATCTATCTATCTATCTATCTATCATTTATCGTCTATCTCATGACTGAATAAATGTAAAACCGTTGTTGGCAATTGGTATCAACAAAGATACTCAATTTTTTTTTTAATAACCAAAGGTGGGAGAAATCATTTTACTTATTAATAAATATTTTACGGTATGAATTCCTAGGGGAGTTGGGTTTTTTCATTTTCATTTTATTCAGTAATTTTAGTTGGTCTCTTAAACCTGTTAATAGAATAAAATTGCTCAAAATTATAACTATTGCTTTCTAGAACCAAGAGCCCCTACCTTTAAAAGTAATTAATATCTGGGAAGTTTATATGTATGTTACAGGCATCCATGAGTAGTATTTTATGTATCTTATAGGAAATGTTGACAACACAAAAGAGACAGTTCTTTGGAGATCATTATATTATCAGGCTACATTGTCTTTGATGGAGGATTCTGTCTTGTCTAAGGAAGTAAAATTCCTAGAAGTTTGGAGGTGAAAGGGAACTTAGAGATCACCAACCTAGGGATTGGCAAACTTTTTTTCAGTAAAGAGCCAGAGAGGAAATAGTTTGGGCTTTGCAGGCCATATGGCTTCTAGCAACCACTCAGCTCAACCAGTGCAACACAAAAGCAGCCATAACCAAACGAGCGTGGCTGCGGGCCTGGAAGACCTTATTGATGCCACTGGAATTTGAATTGCATACAATTTCCACATGTCACAAAATAGTCTACTTTCGAATATTTTTCATTTCAAAATATAAAAACCCTTCTAAACTGGAAGGCTGTATAAAACAAGCCCTGGGTCCTATTAACCATCGGGCTACGGTTCGCCCATCCCTAATCTAGTCCATCCTTAGGCGACACAGGTGCCTCTCTGTGACATCTGGACAGGCTTTTCAACATACAGGGATGGAGGGTGCTTATGTAAGAGGGTGCTTGCTTCTCTATAAGACCACCTACCTTTCCCATCTTTTCTATGTGGTAATTAAATATGATTAAAGCAAAAGTGCACTTTAATAAACAACATGAGTTTTTCACTTGGTCCTACTTGGTCTTTCCAAAAATACAACATCGTTAGATACACGCTTAGACCTTTTCAATTTTAGTAAAAACTGGAGAAACTTAGCTGCCAAAGTAAAAAAGTTCAATTACCTGGTTTAAGTATACCTTCCTTAACTGTCATGAAATTGGAACCAATAAGGTGTCATTTATGCCCAGTAGAAATAGTTTAAAGTCTTGGTGAGAAAAAGGGAGCAGTTATGGATGGAAAAATAGCTTCCTGCTGCGCCTTTTCTTCTGTATCTAAACCTTCAGTGTTGGTTCATGATAGTTCCAGGAGACTTCTGTATCCCTGTGTGTAGGAAAGAAAGACCCTTTGATTGCAAGCAAGAAGAAATTAACCAGCTCTTTATGTCCATTTCACAGCCCGGAAACTGCGCATCTCCTATCATTTCCGCTATGTCCGGGAAAGTTAAAATTTAACAATACCAATATCCAAAGTGGCGAGAAGACCATTAAGACAACTGCATTTGGGTTTAGCATATTTACTTTGCAATATTCGCCTTCCACTTCTGATTACATTCCTAGATGCTTGACTAATGAAATATTTCATCTATTAAATTTACCTTGAGCTCATTTTTTTCAAGAAATCACACAGTTTCATTTCATGAATTTGTTGATCAATATTTTCTCCTTTTTTAAATTACAAATTAGGATTCAAGCTTCTTTCAGAAGCATTTTTTGAAGAAATCATGAAGGTTAGAATGACGTTGGTGAGGAAAATTAGGGCAGATGTTGGCAAATACACTGGACACGAAAGAAAAGTTTTAATTTTTAATAAAATTTTATTACATTTATTGGTGTGACATTGGTTAATAAAATTACATAGGTTTCAAGTGTACAATTCTGTAATATGTCATCTGTATATTGTGTTGTGTGTTCACCACCCAAAGTCAAGTCTCCTGTCACCACATATTTGACCCCCTTTACCCTCTTCTATCATTCCCCCTTCCCCCTTCCCCTCTGGTAACCACTAAACTGTTGTCTGTGTCTATGAATTTTTGTTTGTCTTGTTCATTTGCTGCTTTCAGTTTTATATCCCACATATGAGTGAAAGCATATGGTTCTTGACTTTTTCCATCTGACTTATTTCATTTAGCATGATATTCTCAAGATCTGTCTATGTTGTTGCAAATGGCAATATTTCACCTTTCCTAATGGCTGAGTGGTAGTCCATTTTTTATATATATACATATATATATATATACATACATATATATATATACATATATATATGTATATATATATATGTATATATATATATCACATCTTCTTCAGTCATTTATTGAAGGACACTTAGGTTGTTTCCATGTCTTGGCCACCGTGAATAAAGCTGCAATGAACATATGGGTATATATATCTTTACAAATAAATGTTTTCAAATTTTTTGGGTAGATACCCAGAAGAGGGATTGCTAGGTCAAAAGCTAACTCTATTTTTAACTTTTTGAGGCACCTCCATACTGTTTTCCATAGTGGCTGCATCAATTGACATTCCCACCAGCGGGGAAGAAAGTTTAAATGGTATTAAAAGTTGGGATTGGAAAGAGTTTGGAATAATACATTCTCTTCTCAGTTTGTCTCCTACCTGGTAATAGCACTCAAGTCTAGTTCTTTTTTCTCTCAGAGGCTTTGTTTCTGTTTCCTGCAAATTCACAGTGGTCTTTTGCTCATAGTTTCCATCTCCCTACTACACATATCCTCAGTGATTCATTAAAGTAGTTTAAATTAATGAACAAATGCTTGCTTTTGGTTGCTCAAGTTTCCTAAGTGCTTAAAAGGAATACATTTGTTTCTTTTTCATGGACTTTAGAATGCAGACTTCTCATTAACTTAGCCTGGTCTTCCTCCAGTCAGTCAGAATGGCAGCATTAAAATGTGTACTGTGTATTTTACAACCCTGTCCAGTGCAGACCTCTACTTGCAGGATGTGCATGGGGGAGCACGTTGGAATTTGGAAAGAGGGTTCAGGACTGGCAGACAGAGAAATCAGACTGACCCTGTCAGTCATTGGGATGGAAATTCCGCAGCTCTGGCAGCTACCAGACCGACTGGACTTGCTGAGTTCCTGCTAAGTAAATAATGCATCAGCGCTAATGGCTAAGAAACTTTCTAGGACTTTAAAAAAAAATGTGGATACTTCCCCATTTTGCTTAGTTCCCTGGCCTCTTGAGCAGGAGAAAAATCAAAGTGTCTGAGGAAGCTCGACATAGAGTGGGTGGTGGCAGTGGCTTTAAAAACCCATGGAAGTCCCAGCAGCCCGGAAGTGGGTCT
Organism: Hipposideros armiger; assembly: GCF_001890085.2. Classification (NCBI taxonomy): domain Eukaryota; kingdom Metazoa; phylum Chordata; class Mammalia; order Chiroptera; family Hipposideridae; genus Hipposideros; species Hipposideros armiger. The sequence goes on along the minus strand of NW_017731510.1, from coordinate 2,547,342 downwards.
GGACCTGGCCACTGGGGAGGGCACACTCTGTGTGTTCCACCTCTAGTGCTCTTTTCATTATTAAAAGGAGCAACCTAAGTATTACAAGGAGGAATAAATTACGCATATAAATGAGAACACCATGCCTCATCATTCAACCTTACTCCTCTTTTTCTTCTCCTTGTTACTTAGATGGTAGAGCCTGAGGACATTTCCATCCTGCCACCTCCTCTCTCTTTTTCTCTTTCTTTAAGTGCCAGAGATATGCAATTTTCATTCAGCCCATTCATTCCAAAATACTTACATAGAAAACTTATTTGCTTGCTGAAATTTTTTTCTCAGTTTAAAACATGAATGTTTTTGTCATCCAAGTGTCTTTAAGGGGTTAAGTAAAAGATGACAATGAGTTAGAAATTATTAAATCTTCCCTGAGAATTACAGCAATACATTTGGTAAATATCTTTTAGTGCATTGATTTGCATTTGCTTTTCTTGACCCAATGTTCTTCTGCATAGACTCATTTGTCAGTGGGAAATGGAAAAATAAAACCCTAAAAAAACAGTTACTCCCATCCAAGATGTTAGGTACTTTTGAATATTAACTATAGCCCCACAGCACCATGGCAGAATCACTTGAAGATAAAATTACAAAGTTTTATAGGGAGTTGGCTGCATGGGTCATTTTGCTTTTGACACTTAAGTTTTCAGAATGCCTTCAACATTTATACCCCAAATTGAAGGACCTAGACTCAAATCAAGGACAAGAAATTTAAAATTAATGCTTTTAAAACAACTTGTAAATGAGAGATGATAAAAGGGGTAAAACGTTTATGATGGCAGCCTAAAGACTGATTTTAAACATAAAACTTGCATCTTAATTTTAACCATCTTGAAGTGTAGGTCTTTCCACTTAGAAAAATCATAGGTTACACAAGACGTTATTTACTCAGTAGACATAACAGCTGTAGAAGACTGATTGCCATCTGCAACATGTATATAAAATTACCACATGTGTGTATACACATGTGTACAGAATGATCACAGGAAAATTTGAAACAGAAATCAGTTATTATATGAGGCTATCTCATCCAAGACTCTGTTCTCAATTCATGGCTGATTTTTAAAACTGGAGTCTGTTTGCAGTGCTCAGCTTTTCCTTGACTCAGTTATAACTGGTTCTATCGAACTTCCTCTGGAGTTGAATGGACCCAGCTTAGAACCCCTTTCTACCACTTACGGTGGGGCCTTCCCCTGAGCTCTCATGTCTCTGAACCTCAGTGTGCTCTCTGTCAAAGGGGATTAACAACACCCACCTCCTAGGGTTGGTGTGGGAAAAAAGGACATGACAGAACACAGTACTAGTGGCATCCAATAGGTTTTTATGATACACATATAATTTAAATTCTTTTAAGACATTTTTAACCTTCCCAATATAGAGAAATACATAATTTATATTGACAAAATATGTCAAATATACAGAGGGTGCCAAAAAAATGTAGACACATTTTAAGAAAGGAAAAAAAACTGTATTAAAATTGTAATACTCAATATATACTGATAACAAAAGATAAATACAAGTCAGGTTTGACTTGTGCAATTATAAGAGGTGCTCAAAGTGGTTACTATCAGCATAATTTTAATACTGTTTTTTCCTTTCTTAAAATGTGTATACTTTTTTTTTTTGGCATCCTCTCTATATAGCTCCTTATAACAGAACTAGCTTAAAAGGGTTTCCTCATTTTTGCTTCAATACCTAATTAGTTTTACTTGGGTTGGTCTAAATTTCTTGTGTTTTAGGTTGCCGAAGAGACTTGTACAGAATTGACTTTCTCTGACCCTTGAATCAATACCACTCTTTGTAATGCCCTGAGTGGCCTGTCTTGTTTCTCTGTATTGTTGTTTTGTAAAGTCACAGGAGTCCTCTCTTCATTGTATCTCTACTAGGTTTGGCTGTTCCTACTGAGCCTTTCTCATATGCCACGCGTCTCCTCTCTGAAGCAACCGGGGTTCAGTCGGGAACATAGACAGGATCATTTTATTTGAATTCATTGTCTTACAACTTATACACAGTAGAGCACACAAGTCTTAAATGGACAGCTCGATAAACTATCACCCAGACGAAGAGAAAGAAAAAATCCTGTTGATAGCTCCCTTCAAGAATAAGTACTCTTTGGATCCCTGTCACCATAGATTAGCTTTGCCTGGTTTTGAACTTCACATAAATGGACTCACACACTATGTATTCTTTTGTGTCTGGCTTCTTTCAATCAATGTTTTGACTAATGTTGAATGGAGCAGTATGTGTAGTGTTCCATCATATGAACATATCTTAATTATTTATCCACTCTACTGTTGATGGCTATTTGGGTTATTTCAGTTTGGGGCTGTTAGGAATAATGCAGCTAGGAACATTTTCAAACATGGTGAACATAAGCACTCAGATCTGTTGGGTGGAGTTCCCGGAGTGGCACAGCTGTGTCATAGAGTATATGTATATTTTCCTCAGTAGATATGGCCATTGTCACACAGTTATTTTTAACAGAGAATTTGCATAAGGAATTGGTTAAACAGGTTTTAGGGAACTGAACTAATGAAAGGGTACACTGAGGCAACAGAGATAGTAACTGCTTGAAGCAATTACCACAGTGGGGGGTATTAGAATCTGGAAACTTGAAGGAAAGACCCTGTCTTGCTCAGAGAGGGGATGCCTGTTAACCGGTGCCCCACGGAGACACAATAAGGCTGATTCTAGGGATGCCAAACATTTTTTAAAAGCTGGCAACTGGTACCAGCTGCCGCCAGGGCACAAGCTGTGACTTTGGATATCAATAGCTGGCATCCTTCGGCTGAGACTATGCCTTGTGACTCGAATGGCTTTGATGATTTTCCTCATCTTTCTGATGTGTATGTTGCAAACATATTAATCTACCTATTACAACGGTGCATAAAGTCAGTGATTAAACTTACGGCAACTCATACATCCCATTTTAATGCAAAAACAAAAGCAAAATGCTCCACCAGAGTTGAATGTAAGCATTCTCTGGGCTGTCACATTGGTGGGGACTTGGCAAGTATCTTTTTAGAGGCTGCTATAGGACATTCCTTGAGATAAAGCACAGACTTGGAGAATGTGAGAATTGGATATAAGCCCCTCTTCCGTCCCTGACAAGTGGATGGCAAATTCAGAAGCCCTTTCTGAGCTTCAGTGGGTTAAAATGGGACCTGTGGTGACATCTACCCACAGGGCAGTTGGGCAGATGAAGTGATATAAGATGACAGCTCCTTCCACCAGAGCCTTCTCCAGGGTATTGCTTCTGTAGGTTACTTTCCAGGGGCTCTGGTGTTCTGTAAGTGGGGGGTGTTTTTGGTTAAATTTTAAACCATCTTTAAAACCTCATCTAGCCACATTCTACTGGGATCCTTTTGTTGTTCCTGTTTTCATTTTATCCAATAATCTTTAGAAATTGGGTTGTAGGCACTGGAAGAGGCAGAGACTGGGGAGGGGTCAGTGTTGTTCTCTGCTCCTTTTGCAAATACTTGGTATAATTTCTCTGTTCTCTGCTCCCATAGTACTTGCTTGTACCCTTATGTCACACTGCCTCATACTGTATTTAACTGGGTACATGTCCCTTAGGTCATGAGTTCCTTGAGGACAGAAACTGAGACTTCTTTATCGCCAAATGACCCGTTAGCACCTAATAAAATGCCTGCATACACTATGTGTGTGGTTAATATTTGCAGAGGAAGAATAAAATATTTGGACATAAAGATTTTAAGTATTTCAAAATGACTTGAATCAGCCAAGGCAATACCTTAAATGCAGTATCCAATATAACTAGGCATTAGGTGGACTGGCACACGGGTTTTTCTTTGATTACACAAATTTTCAAATAGCCATCAGTTAACAATACTGGAGCTAGAATAGGAAATTTAGTCCTATTTGCTTTATTCTTGGACCCTTCTTATGGTGACCTTTGTGAAGATGATATTTGCTGTTTGTGTCTAGATGTTAGTCACAGGTTGACTCTAAATATTTGTTCCAACAGAACTAAGTGAGGATGGCAAAAGTTCGAAATCACCAGAGTCATCTTAAAACAATTTCTCATAATAATAAATTGGAAGGCTACAAGTGATCTGGAGTGGAATTTTTTTGTAGCTTTTGCTATTAACGAGTTTTCATTTTTTTCTTTTTTTAAAAACAAGTACAGTATTTCTATAGTAGTTTTAAGAAATTTTACATCTAATTAAAGATATGTTAGAACAGAAATAAATCCTTGTTGAATATCTAAGGATCAATATACATTCAATAATCATTAATTACGAAGTATTAGAACCTGATTTGATTCAGTGACTTCTCTTTTTCACAGTGTGGTTGTGAGACAAAACCTGTTCTTGACAAGTGGAATTTTAGTCTATATTCTCTATGATCCGTAGAAAGTGAATTGGCTCATGACTACAATTCATCTTGGAGCACATTGCATGGTGGTGTTCAATGCACGTTGGTGGCCTTGATTTGCTATAGGTGGAATACAGAGTGAAGCACCCCATCTGGACATCATCCACAAGGTGCTTGGTTCCTGAAATACATGCATATCTCTTCACATAAACGGCCTATTACATGCCTTCCCAGGTTAGTAGCCCAGAGTCCCTTAATAAATTTAATAGGGTGACAGGTCTATGTTTGATCGCATCTAATCAATTGGGGAGCAGCTGCAAAACCTTTCCTTAATGTAGCATTTAGGGTCAACAGTTTATGTTTTAACTTTATGTTTTCACATCAATTGCCACATCCTGGATGAGACCTTCTTCTTTTCCCTGAAAGTCTCCCTGAATTCCCAGAGTCGTCTTGTCTCCACACGACCTCAGTGGCTTGTATACACTTTACTTATCACATGTGGTAGGAAAAAAATGGCCACCAATTCTTTGAAATTCCTTCTGTGGAGCAGTCTAGTGTCAGTCCCTTCCCCTTGAATCTGGGTGGGCTCTGTGGTTTCTGCACCAATAGAATTTGGGGAAGCGACGCTGGGCCTGTTTCCAGGCTCTGGCCTTAGAACCTGGCAGCCTCCACTTCCTGTCTCTTGGAACACTCACTCAGGGAACTTCGAGCTGCCACATAAGAAGTCTGACTAGCTTGGGGGCACCATGGTGGGGAGACCACGTGGAGAGACCCTGAGACAACATGAAGACACAGAGGTGCCCAGGCAGTCCCTGCCAATTAGGTCATCCCAGGTGAGGTTCCCCTATCATGGAGCCGAAAAGGATCATTCCTGCTGACCTCTGCCCAAATCATACATTTATGAACAAAAGAAATGATTATCATTCTTTTTTTATTGTGGTAAAATATGCATAACACAAATTTACCATTTTAACTATTTTTAAGTGTACAGTTTAGTGGCATTAAGTACATTCACATTGTTGTAAACCATCACCACCAACCAGCTCTAGAATTTTTCATTCTCTCAAATTCAAACTCTGTACCCACTCCCACTAAACACTAACTCTCTGTACCCCCTTCATCTAGTCCCTGCCAACCACCCTTCTACTTTTTGTCTCTATGAATTTGCCTATTCTAGGTACATCATATAAAAAAGAATTACACAATATTTGTCCTTTTGTGTCTAACTTATTTCACTTAGCATAATGTCTTCAAGTTTCATCCATGTTGTAGCATGTGTCAGAATTTTCTTTATTTTTAAGGCCGGATAGTATTCCATTGTACCTGTAGACCACATTTGTTTATCCACTCATTCCTTGATAGACACCTAGGTTGCTTCCACCTCTTGGCTGTTGTGAATAATGCTGCTACAAACATGGGTGTGTAAATATCACTTTGAGTACCAGCTTAAATTCTTTCCATCCAGAAGTGAAATTGCTAGATCACATTAATTTTTTGAGGAAGCCTATTGTTGTTTTAAGTCACTAAGTTTTGAGGTGATTTGTTACATAATAACAAACAAGATTCTGTTTATTTCCATGTCTGTCTCTTTTACTGGGCTGTGTTCTTTGGATGCTTTATTTTTCTGTATCATTAGCACATAGCAGTGTGCCTGGTACACAGTTCTGGAAAAAGTGAGTGGAGATTCTCAGAACCAGATGTGACCTTAAAAATATTTATCAATCTGAATGGCAGTAGGCACTGACCAGACATAATGGGCATAATGGCTATTGTACCATCTGGAGCCCTGCCTGACAGTTATTACCTCTTAGTTGCTGGATTGTGGAAAGGTCCAGAGAGGGTGATGGTGTGGTAACCATCTGCCCCTTTACTAAGAGGGGAAATGGCTATTGATCAAGCGACATGGAAGAATTTTAATATTTTAACAAGCAGTAGCGTTATGCGAGGGTGGACACAGCATGTCAGCCCTGATTACCACGGCCAGTGAGGAGGTAGGGAAGGTATAGTCCCAATCCTGTAAATGAAGAAATTGAGGTGCAGAGGAATTAAATGACATCTGCAAAGTCATGAGGTTAATAACTGACCACATTTCTGAAGCCAAGTGCTTTGATTCATGGGATGACACAAGCTGCATATGTTACCACATGGGCCTTGTTGTGAGGCGTTTATAATCTTGGAAAGATAGGCTTACCTGTGTAACATGCATGCTATAAACAAGAACATGCCTGGAGAGCCCAGAGGCTGCAGGGTGTAGAGACGGGAGCCCCACTGTCTGAGAAGCTTCCTGGAGGAGGTTGACAAGCCCCAAGCCTCTAAAGATAGGAAGGATTTAAGATGTCAGGGCGAAGAAGGGAGAGTGAGCTGAGAGGATGGGTGGGGAGGTAAGACTGGGGCATTAAGAGACCCTGGATCTGGCTTAGGGAGTGGTTCTCCTCGGTGAGCAAAGAGACCACCATTTCGTGGGAAAAAAAAAGACATTGTTGCTTTTCTCTTCTGGTCATTTATTTGTATGGCCAACAGGGACAAGTCAAGTCACAGAGAAGTCTTAAAAGGTTGTCTGACAAGAGAAGGACAATGGCATTTGTTGAGTAAGACAATCACTGACTGAGGGCTGGGGGGTCTAAAACTCTGGTGTCAGGCCATGGAGCCTGCATCTAAAGGCAGTTACCATCTGCTATGACAGAATGTTTGTGTCCCCGCCAAATGCATATGTTGAAATCCTAACCCCTCAATGTGATGGTGTTAGGAAGTAGGCCTATTTGGAGGTGACTAGGTCACAAAGGTGGAACCCTCATGAATGAGATTGACGTCCTTATAAAAGAGACCCCAGAGAGATCCCCTAGACCCTTTTGCTATGTGAGGACATAGTGACAGTCCAGCTGTCTATGAACCAGAATGCAGGTCCTCACCAGACATGGAACCTGTATCTTGGACTTCCAACCTCCAGAGCTGGCAGAAGTAAATGTTTGTTGTTCATAGGCCAGTCAGTCTATGGTATTTTTGTTACAGCAGCCCACACTGACTAAGACATCATTTATGCTGCACGACATGGTATTAGATGCTGTATCCTTTTGTTTATTGTCTGTCTCTCCCACTGGAATATCAGGTCCAGGAGGCTGGGGTCTCTGGTTCACCACTGTCTCTCTAGTGTCTGGAAGGCAGTTTGTGTTCCAAAGGGTAGCGAGGAAGTGTGTCCTTGGAGCCACCCTCTCAGTTGAAGCTCCCTGGGATGGGCAGAGTTCAAGGTTATTAGCAGGTCTTGCTTGGCGTGGGCTCAGGAGCCCTCTAGATCTGCAAGGTTCCCCAGCCTCTGCCTGCTGGTTGAGGCCTTTCCTGGGAGCAGGGACCTTGGTAGCTCCGCAGAAAGACCCCAGGTTTTCAGACAAACATCTGGCACTGAAAGGGCCCTGAAGCATTTTCCCTTTAGCATGCACAGTTGCCAGAAGTGGGTTTCCTCCTGCCTCCAAAACTAAGAAATGGGTTAAGCCCTTACATACCTTCCATGGCATCATCGGCACTACTTTGACAAATTCTCAAGGTTAAGAAGAATGTTTTTCTTTTGTACTCACATACGTTTGTGTCTGCATTATTCTCTCCCTCAGAGCCATTTTGTGTGTGTGTGTGTGTGTGTGTGTGTGTGTGTGTGTGTGCTTATGCACATGCAATTTCAAAAGCATCCTGCACGTCTGAAAGCATCTCCCTCTTGCGCTGGGGCAGGTGGTTTTGAGGGGCTCCCTCATCTTCCTACTCCATAGCATCTCTTGCTAGCAGCAAGCCATTGGAGCTTTTCACCAACTAAATTGGAAAGTAGGGTTCCATTAAAATGTTTTCCAGCTCTAGTATTAAATAAATTTGCTTGGTGGTGGTTTCTATTACAGATGAATGAGGATCACCCTGCTCCCATGCCCCCACTCTCATCAAATTTTAAATATAATATTGAAACAAACTCAAGGGCTTTTTCTTGGGCCATCTTTGTAAGTAATTTGCAGGCAGCTTCTCTTAGGGACAACGGGAAGGGAAAAAAGTGATTTGAACAGCTTTGGTCATGGCAAAAGGGCTATTCCATTTCAGCACATGACATGCAGGGCCATTTGGAAAGCAATGGCAACAACCACCTGTCCCCCGGTCATGGGCCAGGTGTGTTAGGTCAGCAGAAGAACTTTAAGTCACATGGAACTTGATGTATGCATGGGCACCATTTTGAAAATCAGGAAAAGTTTGTTGGTAATTAATTTAGAATATTTCAAATGAAAACACATGTTCTTTAGAGCAGGGGAGAGAGTACAGGCAGCATTAGACTTTGTGAATGACACTAATAACAAGAATACAGAAACGCCTGGGACAGGCCCTTTCGATTCAAGGCTCAGGCTGAGGTTGTTGCTCTAAGGACAGCCTGTACCCTTTGTTCAAGCATCCATCATTCTGGAATCTAAAGTCAAGGACACTTACTTGCAAAGACACAGACAGCTGAAGACGGAGCTTTGAGGCCAACCCTCAAGAATTTGAAGTCATTTTACTTACGTGTGTGGCCTACTTTAAATAAACAAAAGCTGGACTCTGTGTGTTTGTTACTCCAGCTTTGGTAGGTGATTTTATTTTGTCTTCCTTTGGGAAGAGATAAAGTCCCAGACCTCCATGTATAGTCCCAGTTACAACCAATGCTGGAAAGTTCATGGAACAGAATGTAGGCAGAAGATGCGTGAGGCGGGGCAGGCTCCTGTCTTGTGCCCTGTCGCTTTGATGTACAGTGTAACCCCACCCATTATATATGTATCTCACATAAACATTTTGAAAATAAATAGCAGAATCTGAATGACTTTTCAAAATATCCTCAGTCTTTATCAGAGAGAAAACTCTTCTAAAAAACATTGCTTTAGGCAGAAACGTAGAAACTGCAAACTGCCTTCGGCCACTAGGGCCTCTCAATGGTTCCAGTTTACTCTTGTGAACACAAATGAAGGATGACATTGCAAAAAATAAAAATAAAAAAATAAAAAATCACTGCAGCAGCCAAGGCAGGTTTTGGAGACATGACCAAGAAATGGCAAAGGTCGGAATAGAACACTTGGCCGTTTATGGTATGAAATAATTTTCAGTTTTACACTATTAAAAAAAAAAAAGGCCAGACTTATGTAGAGCAGAAGGAAGTCCTTCTGTGCTCTGCTCTGAACTGCAGAACTGTGTCTGCAAGTGAGACCTGGCTTCCTGGCCCTGCCTGTGACCGGTGGTGGCCACCAAGGTCGTGACTGCTGGCTAAATCCGGTTCTAACAGGACGCAGACTATCTGGGAGGAATCAGTCAGCTAAGGGCAATTGTAGTAAATTTGAAATGGGCAATTAAGAGGCTTCTGGGGTTCCAGACAAGCCTCTGCAGGGAGCTGTCACTAGCAGGCTTTCTTTCCTTTCTGTCCTCCACCCCTGGTTTTGTCCTCACTGCACGTGGGTGAAGTGTAGAGCTGCCCAAACAAAGCCAGGCAAGCAGGCCATAAGCCAGAGCCCAAGGCTGGTGTCCCATGAGGAAGTCCCCGCCTTCATTCTTCCAAGGCCGTGGGTGACATCGGGGCCTCCAGTTCCCGCCTCACCAGGTTCAGCAGGGCCTGTGCGGTGTGGATTGTGCAACCCAAGGCAGTGGACGCTGACCTGAACCCCATGTACTGTTCCTACAGGGAATGAACAGAGGTCTCTTTACACTCTTCAATGTAGCATAGGGAGAAAAACTTCCTTCTACCTGCTTAGGTTCTGTGGCTGCTCTAAGAATTTACTAACAGATTAACAGGAGAAAAGCATACTAATGTAACAAATTTAATATTTTTCCATGTATATGGGAGTCTTCAGAAGGAAAATGAAGACCCCCAAGAAGCCATTAAGCCCCAAAGCTAATATGCCTTTTTCACACCAAGAAAGAGAAATTGTGAGATTGGTAGTGGCAGTAAATTGTGGGACAGTGACTAGAAAATACATGGAGGAAGCTAGTGAAAGATCACGGTTATTTTAGTAGCTTTGGTTTGTACAGGTCCATTCCAGTATGGACCCCATCTCTGGTGGTAAGAAGGTGCTTTTCTTCCTGGTACCTGGAGGGCACCTTTCTCGCGGGGAGTGGGGGGCGGTACTGACCTGCTTTTAGGTAGAAGAGGAGAAGGCAGAGAACACATTTATTGACTCTCAGTTGCCTTCAACTCAAAATAGTCAATATGCGAATATTTGGGGGGCATGGTTTGAACCCCTTCAATAACAGTGTCATGATTTCATGCTTGACCACAGAATTTGACCTTCCCACATCTCAGTTTGCAGGGAGACTGAGATGCACTAAAGGGAGTAATTGCAGGAAGAAGACCTTCTAGGCACAATGTTTTCCTTTGCATGATCAATCCAGACTCAGCGTGGCCCCCTGGACCCTCTTCTCATAAAGGGGGCCGTCCTCCTGGGGCACACTGAGCTCGTGTTAATCTGCAATTCAGATTTCCCTGCACTCCTGCCATTTCACAGCATTCCGGCTGTCAGCTTCTACATAGTCAGAGCTTATACATGGTCTGTACCTGCTGACAAAACCTCTGTGTTAGAGTCCCAAGTCCCTATGGCACCAACTCTTATTAGTGGGGGGAAAAAATTCCAAAATAAAACACCATCCAATCATTTACCTTAACAAAAGATTTATTTGAAACAGGTTTGTGCAGACATACACCAGTCAAAAGGATTGATCAAAGCCACAAATCACTACATTTTCCAAAACGTCTCAAAATACAAGTAAATGCCCTTCATTTGTATTCACTCCAGGAGGGACCCCAGCTCCGCTGTAATGTGCTGCTGTAATTTAACGACCAGAGGACCTTAATAGGAAGTGAAAATGGTAACACTTCTAGAGGGAGGGAACAAAAAACCTCGGTCCACAGAAGTGCTCACCGCTCTGCTGGGAGCCAATTAAATGTGCCCCCACAGCCCCACTTCTCTCTGCATAACCAGATTAAAACCTCCTCATCACAAACAATATTTAAGCAACCTGAGCACAGATGTGACAGCAGACAGGAATGCAATGGCTTGGCTTGCATGAGAAAGACACCACAACGATGCTGCGTTCATTGGAGCAGTAACTCAGTGCTCTGCAAGAAAGGTTGACCCACTGGGGTTGCAGGCCCTGCTGCTCCTGGCTGGCCCTGTCGGTGCCACCCCTGCAGGTGTCCCGGCTGCACCTGCTTGCATTACCTGCCCTTGGGAGGGAAGCTTGGAGGCGCGCAGCCCCGCACACTCATGAATTTCGCAGTCACTGGCGGCATGGGAAAGGGAAGGCGGGGTAAGAGTGTCAGCACTTGCATTGGTTTTATTACTGAAAAACTAAAAGAATATTTCCTTGTTCAGGGCTCTTGTTAGGAGGAGAAATGCTCTATGACAGGGCAGGTTTTCTGTTGCAATTTTTTTTTTTGTATCGGTGTTTATTGATCCAGCTGCAGCTGTGTACCATGCTCTCCTTAGGAATTCGACTGACTCCAATCCCAGCGGAAGTGGTTTCACATCCTGATATTTGGGCTTCTTTCTCCTCTCTGGTCTTTTCTCTTCCCCACTGAAGAGCTTGCCTACAAAAGGCCCTTGATAAGCTCTCTTGACCCCTGAGTTCCCTGGGCAGGGTTATTTGGATAGTGCTATTACTTCAACTTTCTTCTTCCTATTTCTGTCATAAATCAAAGCCTCCTGACACTTGCTCCTGACTTTTAAAACGAACAGGTCTCCTTTCTTTCTTGAGCCAGGTCAGAAGAGATGCCGATGGGCTAATCTTGGGACGTGTTTTTCTTGGTCTGATGCCTGGGAGAGAGAGCCAAGTAGGGATCTCTAGGGCAACTGGGGCAAGAGATTGTCACTGGAAAATGGGCCTACCTGGGTGTGAAAAGAATCAGCCTTTTGTCTCCCCTCAGTCAGGGGAGCAGAGGTGTTTGTCAGAGCTAGCAGCTAATGGAGTATGCTGGGGGTATGGTAACAGGGGAACATGCCCCTCTTTTCTGCTTTCATTTCCTTCGTAGCATCTGGCCACCTCGGTTTATGTGGGTGCGGCAGCCCTGCCTTTCCACTGAAGTCTGCATCCCAAGTCATAACTCACTCCTACCCAACACACGAAGAGAGCGCTTCATGGAGGTCTGGCCTTAAATGAAGCACTTGTAAAGGGGAATGAAAATGTGTGCTGGGGGACAATTTGGAGTGCAGAGAAAGAGATAAATGATGAGTACAACACATCCAGCAGAGCATTCCAGGTCTATTCCCTGTGGGGACACTTTTTAATATCATTTTGGGGAATCTTGGGCCCTTGCCTCTACGACCCATGGGGACCTTTTTAACTGTCCTCCTTGCCCTTCAAGATGGACAAATGGCTAGTATGCGGCTAAGTACTCTCCCCCAAGGCTGTCTTGAGGCAAATAACGGCCCTGAGCCCATGAAAAACCAGCAACAAAAGCCAAGTGATGTATGCTTCCCCCTTTTTTGGTGTATGTGGGGAGCTTTAGTTCCATGATCTCCATCACTACTGTATTTGCTAATTTCAATATTTGCATCAAGTATTTAATGACTATGATGGGGGATGCCACCTTTTGACTTGACCTGATAAACTCATTTCTTTGCCAAGATATTATTTCAGGCTCTGCTTAACCATAACCACAGTTTCCCTGTTCACATTTTTTATGGATCCCAGGGGATGAAGGCTACATTTCAAATGCTGAAGCTAAATCACTCCTTGAATTACGTTGGGACAATGACCCTGGGCAGTAACTCAAATCCTGGCTGAAACATGTGCGGTTCTCTCAAAAGTCCAAAACCAAAGACAACCTTATCCTAGAACAGAGTTTTGCAAACATTCTACTCAACTTAGGGTCTAAGACCTAAATCCCTAGGAGCAGGAATATGATCGAACGTTTTTGTCCTTATGGTTTGAAAAATACGATAAAGTGTCATTGTTACAACAAATAGAAATTATAGACTATAGCTTTCTTTTTAAAAAAAATTCAACCTTAAAGCCTGAAATATATATGTCCACATGCATTTTCAGATATTAGTTACCTACACTCACTTTTTTTTTTCATTATTCACGGCTTCTTGACAAGTTATTACTGATTTTCACTGCCAGCTCCCTACAGCAAGACCTGAAGACTTGTCAAGGAAAAGAAAATGTCAACAGAATTCTCCGCCTTGCTCTGCCGAAACCCAGGTGCACGTTTTAGGATATTACCTCACGAGGGTTAAAGAAGCAGCATCTCCTATCTCTAAAGCACACGTCCTGTGGGCTACACCGATCCAGAGGTCATCACACGTGTGCATGTGTGTTGGGAGATGAGACAATGTACCACTGGTGTAGAGACAGGCTAGGCACAGCTACATCCCCAAATTCTTACAAAGCCCCTTCTGATCGGCCTTGAGGTGCTAACCCAGACAGCCAAGCAGATGTGGCTGGTGGCTCTGCTCTCCCCTCCCCGCTTTTCAGTGTGCAGGTTCCATAGCCACCCTTGCCCGCCTGTGCCGGCGTGGAGCTGACCTCAGAATAAGTACACAGAATGGCTGGTCTCCTTCTGCAGTGTCAGCGGAACAGGACATGAGCTCAAACAAGAGCTGGTAATCTGTGTGCACCACCAGACCCAGGCTGGGCCTGAGTGCATTCTGACACTCTAGTCCAATCCAGAGGCAGGCCCGGTGGTGCTGACCGAGTGTGACCTGCCAGCCTTTGTGTCACTTACCGTGTGGCAGAGTGACAAGTCCCATGTGGCGAGTCCACTGAGCTGACAGCGAGAGTATGCAACTGAGTCCAGTCCACCCTGCTCCCTGGGGCAGGGTTGAGTGTGACACTCTGACCTCAATTTAAAGGTAGGACAAATGACAGCGCCTGAGCCGGCCCCGGCTAAGTATTACACATCGCATGTACTGACAGCTGCTCCTCCTAGAAACCCAATTTAGTCATTTGGCTACAAGATAGCTTAATTACAGGAGAGAATAAATAGAAAGGAATCGCTTCTACTGTTTTCTTTGGTGTGTGTATTTCACTATTGTAAAGACTGTTTAGTCTACTTCTCAAGAGAATTGGAAAATATTCTTAAATCTCAGAAATGTGAATGGTATTTTAATGTAAAAAGAAAATAAAAAACAAAAAGCCCCAAACAAAAACACACACACACACTGTAATTCACAAATCCGATTCAGAAGGCTTCAAGTTCAAGAAAGAGCTAAGTGTTTGACAAAGAATTGAGTTTGAGTTCCCTTTTTTCCAAACGGGCTTAGTTCCAAATGAAACCAAATCGTCAGAATACCTAATGCACATTCAATTCTAATTTCCATTTCTCCTCAACAATTAGACCATCGTCTTTCTGGCTATGTCATAAAGACACACACCTTGGTTTATTAATTATTTGGCTTTTTTTTCCTTTCTCTTTTTATTTTATTTTTTTTGGTAATTCCTGCATGATATTCCTTTAGTGATTCATTTTGCTGGGTGCTCTAGTATTTTAAATGTTCTGTCACTGGGGAGGAAGGAGACGCAAATCTCTAAGCCTCACCTGTTAGTTGTGTTGTCCTGCTGCACCTTGTGCCCTCTGGATCCTGGGCACCTCATAAGTGAGGGGTTAGTTTTCTTAGTCACTGCAAATCATACTCTAAATGACTTCAATGCCCAATAAGCTGTAGGTGTCCCTAAAATAAAGGATTAGGAAGCAAAGTGCATTATTGTTTTATATCCTAACTTAGCACAGCCATTCCCAGAGGAATTGTGCCACTATAACCAGTAACAGCTGCCCAGAAGTATTTATGTTAAATTATCCAAAAATTGGGTTTGGCAACCAAAGCAGAGAAGAGAGAATGTGCCTCAGGGCTGGTCGTTTATGAAGGGCTCCAGGTACTCACATTCACTGCCCAAAGGCATCCAGGTTCTGTCCAAATTTAGAACGGGGACTCTGCACTTCGGAAAGCCAATGACTTCCTCAATTTGGAGTCAGGACACTTCCCACAGCGGGCGGTGCCTTCATCTAACACTGACTGGACAAGGAAGGAAACCTTGTCAATACATAAAGGGTGATTCCTTGCAATGTTTGGGATTCTTTTCAATTAAAAATGCAGGTCAGCATCTTGTTTAACCTACCAGACAGATTAGTCTGATCAGGATGATTGTCTGGGCCTCAGGGTTTGAGTTCCGAGTTTCTACTGAGATTTCCTCTCCCATGGTGGTCTTCCTTTGCCACCCTCAGGGTCCCATACTCTCCCACCTGGGTTTGCTCATCTTCTCTGGTCCTAAAGCTACAGAGTGACAGGTGTGTTCCTTCGCTGGGAAGACATGCTATAAATTCATTCCTTTCCCAATAGTGAAAATCCAAAATGCACTCTCAACTCCCAAGAAGACAAGCGTGGGCTCTAATTTAAGCGGATGCCAACAGTCGCGTCGTCTAGAGGCTGGGAAACCAGTACTGAGAGCCTGATCAGGGCAGCAGAGTCTCCACCACCATCCTGAACCCAGGCTTCCCTGTCACCACAAAGAGGCAGGCGAACGTTTAGAATCTATGCGGAAGAGCTATGTTTCTTTTCTTCAGTTATAGAAGGAAAAGGGTGGAAGAAGGGGTGTCTCGCATCCTTGGCTGGATCTGCGATAGAACGAGGAAGAGTGCGGATTCGGGTCATTGCCCACCAGCTGCCATGCACGGAGCACAGTGGCCAGCCATGCAGGGGATGAGGAACCTGGGCAGCAGTGGGAGGGCTGGGTCAATAGGGACCTGGAACGGGTGCAGAAGACTCTGCTAGAACACCGACTGGCTTGCCCCACTAGGCATGTGGCTAAGAGGTTCAAATAAATGTTCTCAGGTTTACCACCCAGCTATATATTTTTATGCTTTCATTGCAATCAAGAAGTTTATGCCAACTTCATATAAACAAAATAGGAATCAAAGCAAGACAGCGACCTGCCTAAAATGAAGTTTATATACTGCCCGGTGGACTTAATCTGTGAGTTAACAAAACAGGAAGTAAGCGTGCCCCTGCTCCCTTCTGCAAGATGGGTTTCTCACGCAACATAAACCTCTATTACCTTTTCTCCCAGAACAACTAGTACTGATGTTTCAATATCAGTGAAACATAATGTTTTTAATTTCACACCTCACAGAGCACATAGTTGAATGCTTCATAACAACGTAAACAAAAGTTAGGCCAAGCACTGCAGACAATTTGAGAGGGGAAAAATGGCTTCCCCCGCAGGATATACTCCAGGTTTGCGAGGGAATATATATAACTAACAAACTGGTTGGCTAAGGCCACAGAAATGTGTTTTCCGGTGTTTTGGCTGCTGACACCAATCTCTTCTGACAAAGATGTGTGAACGCTGGGTGCAACAAATCGCATCTCTTTCTAGGATCCATCAGGAGAATGCGACTCATTTTTTCCCCTCGATTTCGAGTCTTATTTCTGCCTCGATTTCTTTTTGGTGGTGTCGTAAGCACGCACGATTTCTTCCTGAGTGACAGCTCCATGCTCTTCTTGAGAGAAGGCATACCCATCTGAAAAGAAGCACACAGGAAGAAGGGGTGAAGAGGAGAATGTGGGGCATGCACTAGGTTTGGAAGAAGCTGCTTTTGGGGAGACTGCAGCTGAGCTTCCACACACATTGGCCCCATCAGCCTGGGGTCCCTGGGGGCCTGACACAGGGAGCCTGTGACCCAGAAGGGGAGCGTGGGCAGTGTGGGTGTGGTGGCAGGATGCAGCCTGAAGGGCTGGGTCCCAGGGGTTCTGGATGCCGCAGCTGATGCTAGATTGGGAGTGGTGCTGCGGGGCAGCCTCCTATTTTGGGGGCTGTAGCTGAGTTCAGCCTGGGAAGCATAAACAGTGGGTCACTGGTCCATGTCTGCACTTTCCCGCACCAATCAAGAGGAAAGGCCGTTGTTCTGCTCCGGAAATATCCCAATGTGCCCGAAGCTGTATGCTGGCTGGGTAATTTATGAAGCTGTAAACATGCTGGTTGAAAAACATGCACGACACTAATAGTGAACGCTGGCAATGGGCATGTGATGCTGGGAGAGTTCCTGCTTTTAAATTGGGCTGATTTGGACGGGTAATAAGAAATTACAGTGGGTTATTTTTGTGTAAACAAAGACAAAGATCACAAGTTAAAGTCAAGAGGAATTTAGTAATTGGCCCCCATGGCCATAGGAAGACTGGTTCTTATAATCAGTTCTAATAATAATAATAATAATAATAATAATAATAATAATAACTGCAGCCAACAATTATTAAGCATTGTGTGCATCAGGCACTGTTCTATGTACTGTGCACAAATAACTCATTTATTTCTCCTAACAGCCCTCTGAGATAGGTGATAGTATTGTTCCCATTTCTCAGATGGGGAAACTGAGGCATGGGGTGATTTCATGACATGGCCAAGGTCACAGACCTACTGAGTGGCAGAGCTGGGAGCCAGCCCCAGGGAGTGTCTCTGCAGGCCCCTCATGCTCCTGCATCTCCAGGTCTGAAAGAGGCTTAGCATTTGTGAAAGACGTGGGGCTTTCTTTCCTTAATGACCCTTCCCACAGATGGGACATTTACAAGACTCCTTCTCCATGGGCCATCCCTTCTGGGTTAGGGGTATGGAAAAGTCCCACAGCTGGACTAGACATTCTAACCAAAGACAACACAGTGAAAAGCCTGACAGTGGCGACTGCCACCCATGCATATTTATGACTGATAAACAGATGTTAATTCGTTGTCATTCTTTCAAGGAGGAAAGAAATCAGAAATTGTGCCCATGGATCATCTCCTGGATTGTTAATTATTTTATTCAGACATTTGCCTTAAAAAGGAGTTTCTGGAGTATAAAGAGATAGAATAGCAATGTATAAGAGAGTCTTTGTGGGGAAGGAGAAGAGGAAGAGACTTCAAAAGATGGTTAGGGTGACTTCTTCCTCTGAGTGTGCCCGTAAACTCAGCGCTTCTGTCTCTGGGCTGGCTTCCTGGTTCTTCTGGAGAGCGTGCCTTGTAGCTACCGCCTGAGAAAACTCGAGAGTGCAGGAAGGCTGCTCTGGGAGGCCAGGGCTTGTCTGCAGGGTGGGCTGGGGGCCGATTGAGGACATGGCTGGGCAACAGGGAGCAGGCAGAAGTGAAGGCAGAACAAGCAGCAAGCTTGACCCAGAACAGACAGTCTTCCACAGGGGACTCTTATCTACTCACTTACCTCCATCTCTAATAAAATCAAACCCACAAACCTCAAAATCCCACCCTGTATGGCAGCCACAGGAAGCAGCCCCCAGGTTAGTGTGAGCTCATCTTGCTAGGTACAGAGCAGGCGTGCCCTGAGCAGGAAGGCAGGAGCAAGCCTGCAGACAAGCTGCTGGCTTGTCTGGGCCCTGGGCCCAGTGCACTTGTACTTCCTCACGATGGGTTTCCACACAAGGAGGCTTTGCTTTGAGTCTCACTGCTTTAGAGGCCACTCGGATCTGAAGAGGAAACGCCTCCTCTCAACCACGTCCCCCCCTCGGAGCTTGTAGATTTTCCAGGAGTTGCTAGGATCAGAGATGACCAGGGCCCAGGAAACCTCTGTAATCCGGCTCCTGAGGGGCGGGCGGCTCCTGACCCTTGCCTCTGTCTCTGCCTCCCTCCCTCCCAGGTGGTGCTGAGCCACCAGCCTTTCCCAGCACAAGTGCTCTTTGTACAGTGTCTTCAATGCAGTTCTAGAAGAGATGCCTTGCCTTGGGATGTTTCAATGCAAATCTAGCAAATAACACTGTCCCCTCCAGCAACAAGGCTATGTACTGTGGTCATCTTGGACAATTTTTATTCTTACGGCCTTTGAAAGGGAACATTTTCCAGAGGGAGGCCCCACAGCAGCTGTCTTTGGCTCTGATGTGCTGCTGGAATGGCAGGCCTGCCACGGCTCAGTGCCACCCCAGGTTCACACTTCTCAACCCGACAGAAATGACTCTGGTCCCAAGCAATGGGCGCATCTTTTAAGTGCTTTTCATGAACCCTTCTGGGGCAGGCTGATGACTACTGAGCTGCCTACCCTGAAGATGGCTCTTCCACCTCTCCGTTTTCATCTTGGATCCGTGGCCCAGGGCCTGAGGCACCGGGCAAGGAGGGCCAATTCTAATCCTTGCTTGGCAGTAATTCCGTCATGGGACAGTGGGCTCTTTCTCTCTGGCTCTTCCTGGTTTACTTTTCTATAAAACAAACACCTAGACCAGGTGAGGTCCAGGTTCTCACAGCTCCAGTCCTTCATGTGGGTGCCAAGGCTTGTCCTGGCTAACTGTACCCAGAATCCTGTCCTTCCTTCAGGGCTCACTGACACTTGGCACCCATGGGGGAGTCCTTTAGCTCCACACCAGAAAAGAAAGGAGCCTGTCACAACAATTAGTCCAATCTGCTACCTGTCCTTTTGGATATGTTGTGGTTTTTTTTCGGTGTGTGCGTGCACGCGCGTGCGTCTGTGTGTGTGTGCGTGTGTGTGTGTGTGCGCGCGCGCGCGCGCGCGCGCGCGCGTCGGGGCGGGGCGGGGAATGAAAGGAACTTCCTAAGGCATGAACACTGTTTGGGAGTGTCCTTTTGGGAGGGGCATCTTAGTATTTGGAATTGTCTACTCTGTTCAAATGGAAGGAGCAGAAGTCTGGCCGTCTGTGTGTGCTGTGTCTCATTCATATCCTGCCTGAACCAATGGGAAGCCAACTGCAGTGGTTTCTTCCGCGTGTTGCAGTGAAGCGCCCTCAGCTCGCATCTACCTCACCAGCACGAGGGACTTCCAGTGGGATCCCTCAGCCACTCAGTCTCCAACAGAAGACATGGCAAAGGGGAGCTTCTGGTTGAACTGCAAATCTCTTCCCCCGGGGCGAGCAGAGCACCCAGAGGTCACTGCCAAGTGGTACTCTGTCAGTTGCCATTGGTTGCAGCTGCTATCATATTTCCAGAATGTTGTGCACCAAGACGTCCAGAACCAGACTTTCATAACCTCAACTGAGACTTAAAGTGGACTTTGCAGTTCAAGAACAAAAGGGAGATGGCCTGATGGGGTTATCCTGGGGTTAACATGCCTGGCTCAGATAAAATATTTTCCTCTTAGAAACCAGGCCTGGTGGGCGCATAATGGGAGATATTTGGTTGGGACAGCGGGGACCATAACCCTGTGCCGGCCCAGCTTGCACCCTCAGCCTGACAAAGGTGCGCCATCCGTTCAGCAACTTCTGCCTGATGAACATTTAACTGCCATTGTTATCCAAACAGGGAACACTTAGCGTCTCCCACGGCCATGCATATTTCAGGAAGTCCTGACAGCCTGAAAGTGCCAATGGCACCTGGAGAAAGCGTCCAGTAGACCCGGCTCGGAACTCTCCCTGGCTGGCCTCCTGATGAATCTGCCTCTCACATCCTCAGCCACAGCCAGAACCCGGGGACAGATAGAGTAGGTGGAAGGAGATGGAAAGGTAGGTGAATGTCTTAGTTATTTTGACTTTTCTGGTAGAACATTTGGTGAAGTTTAAAAACTCATGTCGGTTTTTTTGTGTGTTTTTTTCCCATTATTTTGGAATACAACTCCCCTTAGGGAGTAGAAATGGGGAAGACCATGGATTTTAAGGGTGTTAAACATACAGCTGATCTCAGTTACAAACTGGGTGTTGGTGGCCCATAAGGAACCACAAGTACCACCAAGATTAGAGGCTTTTGTCCAGTTTTCTGGGAAGAGTAAGGCCCCAGACAGCTGAAGGACGGACCCAGGAGGGATGGACAAGGGCCGAGACGAGCTATGCAGAACTTCCTGCATGTGGTCCTAACTGCTTGATGGCCTTCTCTAGTTGCTAATGATAGAAACATGCGATCAGGTTCTTACTACGCATTGCTGAGTGTTCATGAAATGTGGCGTGACTTTAGTAAACTGTTTTACTTCTTGTACTTGCTTGTTAGAAATTTTTGTCCTTCAAAATACTCAAGAGTTAAGCAAAATGTTCAGTAGTGGTTTTAAGACATTTTATGACTCTCTCACAAAAGTTCTCACTTGGTCTTGTATCTATACAGTTGACTCTTGAACAACACAGGTTTGAACTGTGCAGGTCCACTCATATGCAAATTTTTTTCAATAAATACTATAAATTTATTTTCCTTATGATTTTGTTAATAACATTTTCTTTTCTCTGTCTTACTTTATTATAAGAATACAGTATATAATACATATAACATGCAAAATGTGTTCATGGGCTGCTTATATTATTGGTAAGCTTCTAGTCAACAGTAGGCTATTAGTAGTTAAATATTTGGGGAGTGAAAAGTTATATGAAGATTTTCGATTGTGTGAGGGGTCGGTGCCCCTAACTCCTGCATCATTCAAGAGTCAGCTCTGTGTGTGTGTGTGTGTGTGTGTGTGTGTGTGTGTGTGTGTATCACATATATTCTTTCTATGGTTACTTTGAAACATTTATGAGACCAGCAGCAAGCTCCATGGCATGAACCAGCATGCATTTTCTCTGTGTCTGGTACAGAAAGAGTACTTGACCTACGTCATCGTGAAGCCTCACAAAGACTGAGCAAGATTATATGACTATAATTCTATTTTTTTCCCAGAGGAGAAAACAGAAGTTTAGAGAAATACAGAAGTTGCCCCAAGTTACTCAACCAGTGGTAGGAAAAAAAAAATTAATACCTCACATTTACTGGACTCTGTATTGTCAGGCACTATTCTGGGCACTTTACATATACAATTTCATTTAATTCTCCCAATAACCCCAGGTAGGTTCTCATATCATCTCCATTTTACAGATGTGGAAACAGAGAGGAAACATTTTACAGATGTGGAAACTTGCCTAAGATCACAAAAAAGTGGCCGAGGCGGGACAGGACCCCAGGCTGCTCAGCTGTAGAGACAGGGCCCCACACACCTCACTCCTTGGATTTCCCCATCACCCCTCCTGCCTTGACCTCTCTCTCAGATCACAGGCATCACAGCTGTGATCCAGGCTGCTGGGCTATGCTGGGCCAGTTACTCTACTGACCTGAGCCTCTGCCAGGTGCTCTGGGGCTGACACCGCCGACCTCCTGGGGCGGTGGAGCGCAAAAAGACACCAAGCATGTGAGGCTCAGTCTCCTTTCTCCCATGCTGATATTGCACATGGGAAAGTGAGCAGAGGGAGTGGATTACTGCAAGGCGATGATAGTCTACCCCTCTGCTCTCTCCACTGAGAAAGTCTGTGAAGATCTATTGACAGGTGGAGCTCAACTGAACTCAACATAGATCCTTGAATATCTGTTTGATGGGTACAATGATTTTTCACTTTTCCTAAACTGTTTTGGGTCTACAAGTTGTTCCCATCTGAACTCCTCAGGGAGAGAAAGGAGGACAGGAAGTGGGGCATGGGTTGAAGAGAAGGTGTGTGCACATGCAAGGGAGGGAATGTGGACTGGGGAGAGACGCAAGGTTCAGAGAAGCAGAGGCAGGGACTAAGGCAACCTGCACTCTAAGGACCCCCTCACCTGGGAGACGAATGGCAGGACTGCTGAAATGAGCCCACAACCTCCTCATGACCTCCGTCACCCCGTTTATCTTTTGTGGCCCCCGGTCCCTGCTCCCCTGGGTTCTGGTGCACCCCCAGAGTCCCCTGCCTGGGTCAGACCCCTTGGGCAGAAAGCAGGCATGGCCTCCTAGTGTTCAGAGTGGGGACACCAGTGCTAGACATAGGGCAGACTTCCTGGGAAAAGCAGAGGTTTTTTTCCCCAGTGATTGTCATTGTTTTCATTAACACAGTACTATGAAATAAAACATGGCATATTGCTATCTTTGGGGGAAACCATTTAAAAGTAATATCACTTCAACCTTAGAAAAAATACTACTGGGAGGCTGACAGAAGGATCTGAACCACATCCCGATTTGAAGTCTAAGGATTTTGTCATTCAAACATTTGACGGGGTCCCAGGGCGCTACCTATATTTAAGCTGCACTCGCCTTAGGCCAAACACCCGAATTCCACTTCCCAATGTGGGCTCCAGCTTGGCAGCTGTCTCCTTCCCTGTTAAGGCTACCCAGGCTTTACCTGGGCTTCCCACCTTCCCTGCGTGGTCGGGTCTGGCTGACCTGAGTGGGCTGGCCGTGACTACTTACGTGGGACACTCTGCTGGAGGGAACCTCCTCGGAAGAGAGTGGGGGGCGTCTTCCTGCTAAGCCTCTTTAACAAGCGGTCCCGCTCATTCACCCTGCAGGTAAATCAAACATGGTCAGGCTCTAATTTATGCGGACACATCTCAAAGGAACTCGCTGAATGACTTTAGGTTTTAAAATAAAACAGACGGGGGAAAACAGCTTCCTCACATCAAGGAAAACGTCCAGTTTCGCAAGCTGCCCCATTGTTTACAGTAGATGCTATCTCCACACTTGGAGTCCGCAGCTCCCGCTTCTAAAAGGCACTCTGTTTTCAGCCTGTCCTGTACACAACGCCTCTGAACGCTGTCTTCCTCCTAATTGAAGTTCCCTACAAGTGCCCTTTCATACCAGGCAAACACTTGGCTTCCCAGAACACTTTTGAAGAAGTGATCTGTTTCTATGGTAACGTCTTAAAAGCCTCAATCCCACCTGCAGCCGCCTCTCCTCCAGCCAGGAAACAGTACTGGGGCCAGCGCCTCGCCTAGGTGCCTCAGGACCCCAGCCACAGACAGACTTCTTTCCGCATAAGCTGATACTTATTTTGAACCACAATGAAAATCAAGGTGATTTTCTTTGAAAGCACAAGGATTAGGAGCTCTTCCTTTTTTTCCTGAAATGATTCCCTCTAAGGCTGCCATAGCTATGAACAGATATGGAGCTATCCTGGCACCATCTTCGCTCCTATAAAGCAAAGTGGGGGCTTGAAAATCATCCAGATGGGCCAAAGTGCTTTGATTTCTTACTGTCAAGAAGTCACTTTGCTTGTCCCCAAAGAGATTTCTAGTGTACAGGAGGTTGCCAATGCACTCTGTAATGGGCTGCATGTGGCCCCACACATACATATGTTGAAGGTCTAACCCCCAGTACCTCAGAATGTGACTTTGAAGATAGAGTCTTTAAAGATTTGACTACATTAAAATGAGGTGATTAGGTTGGGCCTCCATCAGTATGACTGGTGTCCTCATGAGAAGAGGAGATGAGGACATAGACACATGGAGAGGGCGAGGACCATGTGAAGACACAGGAAGAAGATGAATGTCTACAAGCCAAGGGGAGGGGCCTCAGGAGGAACCAACCCTGCCCACTCCTTGATCTGGGACTTCCAGACCCCAGAACTCTGAGACGATAATTTTCTGCTGTTTAAGCAACCCAGTCAGTGGTATTTTTGGTACGGCAGCAAATACACCTCCAATCTGCCATTTGTGGGAACCTGAGAGTTGTTTAAGGAGCTGCAGTAGTTTGTGATTCAAAGCACACCTCCCTGAACCCCATCTATGCACCTCAAGTCTGAGGAGAACCTTTTCCTGACCAGAGTCCACTTCTTAACTCCCCAAGGTCCTTCAAAAGAACAGCAGGACCCTAGGAATTCTCAACAGTTCAAGCTAAAGTTTATTCTGCACTTGGGTTCCCAGAAGAGAGTGCTTTCTAATTCTCTTGGTTGAAAGGACAATGTTTAATTCATCACGAAT
This sequence comes from Hipposideros armiger, assembly GCF_001890085.2. Taxonomy (NCBI): domain Eukaryota; kingdom Metazoa; phylum Chordata; class Mammalia; order Chiroptera; family Hipposideridae; genus Hipposideros; species Hipposideros armiger. The sequence goes on along the minus strand of NW_017731510.1, from coordinate 2,522,392 downwards.
TAAAAGTGAGCCTCAGCCAGCTATGCTTGGCAAAATGTCTGATGGCTGATGAGGAAAAACATTTTTTTCTCTCCCTCCACACTGGCTTTCCCTTCCCTCTCATATCTTTCTCTTCTCTGGGCTAAATTCATCTCACTGGGCCCTGCTGAGCAACTGTCCTGGACTGCAGGCCCCAGCAGATGAATGAGGAGGGAGCCTGTAGGTGCCAGTCCCTCTGTGGGGCTGCTGTCACCTGGCCGGCTGCAGCTCCCCGCGCTGGCTGGTTTCAGGACATGGGGAGTGTAACGAAGGGCTGTCCTCACTGTGTGACCCAGCCCAGCCGTGATGCCTGCCCAGAAGGCACTGTGTGTAGAAGGGCTCCCTGAGGGCTGGGCTGCAGTGCCCCGGGGCATCCTTCCCAGCCAACGTGGCTGAAGAAGGCACTCTCTCCCCAGGAACCTAGGGGACAGACACAGGGCTACACTCTGCCACCAGGCCCCTTCTCTGTCCTGGCTGTTCCTGGTCCCTTCAGGGTTTCAGGCCCAGGCGCTCCTCCTAGCAATGGGGCTTAGGAGAACTTCAAAGAACCACACAAGTGGGAGGGGCTTTTGAAATCCCTCATCTTGGTCTCTCTCTGGGCAGGTGAAGAAACTCAGGTGAGGAGACTCAGATGTGACAAACACAAAGGTCATCGAGCAGTTTGCTGGCCTTGCTAGGAAGATGTTCCCAATTCCAACATGAAATGGCATACACTTTTCTCTCTCCTCCATCTTTTTGTAATGAAATATTCCAAACACACAGAAACAGTCAGAAACCAGTCCAGCAAGTGTGTACTAACCCACTTGGCTTTAGCAAATGGGTAGCACCACTCTTTGACCCCATGCTTAGAGGGATGCACTCCACCCTGCAGCCCTTCCTCCCACGTGGTGAGGGGTCCATCGGGCCACGGAGACAGGTCCGCCCAGAGCTCATGCCTGTCCTCCACCCAAAGTATTTGGAACCCTAGAGGTCCCTGCTCAGTGATCCCCAAACAGGCACCCAAGTCTAATTGACCCTCTTGCAAAAAGTAGACCAGATAGCCAGTGTCCACATTCCTAGGCCTGTGGGAGTGGCCAACGGGTGGTTTTCTGCATAGGATGTGTGGACTGATGTCCACCCACATGTGCACACATCCCCTCCCAGCACAGGACAGAACTGGCTCACACCTCAGAGAATCTGGGAACCACAAAGCACTGCTGTGTTATAAAGGTATATTCATCAAAGTATATAGCTAAATCAGTCCATTAGCTTGATTTGTAACTTCCACATATTTAGACGTGGTACATGGTCTCCTTTGTACTCGGGCACCAAGTCCTACAAATATCAGGAACAGACCTGGTTCTGGGAACTCCTTCAGATTTTAACAAAATAATAAAATCTCAAATATAAAGTCCCGTATACTCCTTCCTGATTCCATTCTTCTCCCTTCTATTATAATAAAGTTAGAAATCATCTTTCATTCATATTTCATACCTTTGATCTATATGTATGCATTAACATTACCATATAATTATGCTTTAAAATATGTCTAAATGGTATCATTTATCTTATGCTTCCAGTTTACCATATTTTTTCTTTGATCCTTCTTTTCTCCTTTCTTATGTTCTTTGTATTATCTTCTCACATAGAAAAAGTAATCTGTTTTTCCTTCTGGATGCTTTTATAGTTCTCTTCATCTATGGTGTTCTGCAGTTTCATCACAACACTTAGGATGATGGGTGTAGATTTATTTTTATATCCTGCTCATTTGTCATTAGGGAAATGCAAATCAAAGAGATAGCATGTATCATCTACTAGAATGGCTATAATAAAAAATGAACTGAAAACAGAAAATAAATGTTGGAGAGGATGTGGAGAAACTGGAACCCTAGCATATTACTGGTGGGACTGTAAAATGGTGCAGCCACTATTCTTCGATAAGTTCCACATGGAATGACTGCATCGGCCAGAAATTTCACTCCTAGGTATCCATCCAAAAGAAGTGAAAACAGACTCAAACAGATACTTGTACACCAATATCTATAGCAGCATCTTTCAGGATTGCCAAAAAAGATGGAAATAATCCATTTGTCTATCAACTGATGAACGGAAAAACAAAATATATCCATGGAATATTATGCAGCCATAAAAAAGGAATAAGTACTGATACATGCTTCACATGGATAAATCTTGAAAACATTATGGTAAGTGAAAGAAGCCAAACCCAAAAGGCCATGTGGTGCATAATTCCATTGATATAAAATGTCCAGAATAGGCAAATGTGTAGAGACAGAAAGGAGGGTGATGGTTGCCAGTTAGGGTGTGAAGTTATAAGAGTAGAATGGGGAGTGACTGCTCAAAGCAGTTTTCCTTTTGGGGAGATGACATATGTTCTAGAACTAGACAGTGGTGATGGTTCCGCAACATTATGAATCTACTAATGTACTAAATGCCACTGAAGAGTACACTTTAAAATGGTAAAATTTATGTTATGTGAATTTTACCACAGTTAAAAAAAAAGAAAATTCAATTAAAAAACAAAAAGGAGAGGGGAATGGTCCTGAATTAAGGTACATTCCTTCCCATCACATGCCCTATTGGTTTATTTCTCCAATGGTGGGGGGATGTTGGAGTTGTTGCTTATTTTGATGTTTTTCTATCTTAGCTTAGGCAGGTATGCTGATTGGGATCTACTGCTATGAAAGGTGCATAGAAACAAAAATTCACCAAAGGTACATGCACTCCCCAGTAATAATTATGCAACTCAATCTTACACAAGTCCTCACACTGGGCTCTGTGTAGAGGCTGACATCTCTTTGAGGGGTGTGTGTGCCCTGTCTCAAAAAATGAGCAGTGTTAGGAAGGAGTGGAGAGCTGGGAAGCCTAAAGTTGGGGAATAATAAACTCTATGTCCACGTTTCTGCCAGGACGCTATTCCTGCAAAAATCACACACGCGTAACTGCCAAACAGCAGGAACATGGAATTCTTTTTTTAAATCTTGTTAGTCGTTACAGCTGGTAGGAATCGCTGCTGACACCTCAACAAATCCAAAAACAAATAGGTATTTTTAGAAACTTATTTTTAAATTAACTGCTGGGCTGTCTTCAAAAAATAAATCTGACAGGTTCCTTAAGAGAAAAGCTAGTCCAAAGTTCTCTTTCCTTCAGGTAAGGCCGAACATCTACCCATCTATCAGGCTGTTGAAATTCTTACCTATTTTTAAGGACTCCTAGAAAATGAGACTTCACAGCCTCAATTGGTAACTTATTTTACTCATTTAACCTCAACAGTAGGAAATGAGTAGCCTTTGGGCTCACATATCTTGTAGAATGACCTAGGTATTTGTAGGATCAAAGACTTTACCTTAGTTAAATATATTTATATAATGAGGGACAATAACAAGAATAAAACAAAACAAAATAGGTTTTCCATCCTAACATTCCAGTAAGATAGGAGTTATACCCTGGATCTTGGAGTCCGTCATAAATTCACTTCTATTAGTATAAATTATTCTTCTTTGTCCTTTTTGCCAATCCATACAGACCTGTTTTTATAAACTTGACTTCTCATTCATTCAGTGTTTATGCTGCACCTGTTGTGAGTGAGACCTGGTGCTGGGAACAAAGTTACCTGAGACACAGTCTGTGCCCTTAGGAAGCTCCCTGTCTCTGAGGGGGCCCCACTGAGGTGATACACGTGATCCTCCACTGTGCTTGAGAGCAGAAGCAGTAACACATGGCACGAAGTGACAGGTGCATCATGGAGTCTGTACGAGGCTCCACAGTGATAAAGGAGGAGTGAGGAGCTCACAGAAAGTTCGGGAAGACTTCAAGAAGAACTGACATTGAAGCTGAGTCCTGAGCAATGAATGGCTCCTGGCTGATCATCCAAATGGAAACACAGGGGGATCAACAGGCTTCGTGGGAAAGACGATGAGTCCCGTTTCAAATGTGAGAGTCGGAGTTGCCTCTGAGGCATTCAGGAGGCCGTGGGATCCCGGGGACTAGAGAGGGCCAAGCTAGAGATGCCACTTTGGATTCCTGAGCCTGTAGAAACCCATGGTGAGCTGGAGCGGGGGGAGGCCTGGTACGTGGTGATTCCTAGAAACACCAACATGTTGTCTGTGTGTTCAACTAGAGGGTTCGTTCTCTCAGACAGAGACCAAGTCTTATTCATTCTGTGTTTTGCACAGTACTTGCCCTGGGCTGAGAACAGAGGACATGGTTTTGTATTTACTGATTTGGGCTGTGGCTCACTGTCTTACTCTTGTGTGTCTCCATAACTTGATCCTGGCATTATCTATGTTTGCATCTGTCCTCAGTGCCCAGCACTGAGCTCAGGACAGGGTGGGTTTTCCAATAAAAGCCAAGAAAAATTCCTCTGTATTATTCTTTAAAAATGATGGAATAGGGACATCATTCCAAGTTTCTTCCAGAGGAGGAAAACCCACTCCTAACTCTAGAAGACACTGTGAGCAAAAAACCCCCTCTGTGGCCTATACAAAGATAGGATATTATATTTTGTTAAGACAAGGATTCGGTTTACAAAGAATGCCCGGAGGACAGTCTGGCTGAGGCCAGGATAGGGTTCAAGGTTGCCTAACTTAATACAAATTCCATTCCAAAAATAAAAAGATAGATTCCTCTAGTTCTCCCTGGTCTCAAATCTCTGATCATCAAAACTGGGGACTGGAGGGAAGAAAGGCTTGTACGACCACTGTGTTTATTTTCTCCTGTTCCAGACAAGGTTTTGAAAAGTGGGGGTAAGCGGACCATTCTGGATGTTGGAAGAAATCTCATTCCTTTTACATTGGGGGTTTCCTGTCAAAACGAAGAGTTTAGTCAAAGAGTTGTAGTACCAAATTAGGCAATGCATTTGCAAGGGGAAACAGCAGGTTCGCAGCCAGAAAATATATGGGATCAGCCTGTCAACAAACATCCCAGGTCACAACACAGGTGATGTGTGGGGAAGCTAACTGTGTAGACGTACAGAGCTGCCTCGGACGCCTTTAACAAAAAGAGGGGCAGGGGACACTGAGATGATTTAAGAGCAAAAATAGATACATGTAATCCTTTTCTACTGTGCCTGAGAGCTGGAGTGGTAACTTAAATAAACCAGCGAGGTTAGGAAGAGAGTTTGAAGAGAACTGGAAACTAGCTGCTAGCAACTACACTGTCTGTTCTTTTAACTGAAACAGCAACTTAGGTAAAATTGGTAGAAATGGCTTCTTCTGAAAATTAGTCCTATATTACTACATCCTATCTATTTTTTAAAGGTAACAAAATCCCATTATTAAATTTTAAAAAGCTTGCTATTTGAAAAGAACAATATAGTTAACAAACCTCTAGCAAGATTTACAAAAAAAGGGGGGGAGGGGAGGAATATAAATTACTACCAACTTGAGGAATGATATGGGATATCACTGTAGACTTCAGAGATATCAAAAGAATAATTGGGGACTATAGCAAACAATTCTATACATATAAATTTGACTAATTCCTTGAAAATAAAAAACTATAAAAACCCACACAATTTGAAATAATTTGAATATCCCGATAACTATTAAGCAAATTGAATTCAAAATTTGAAAGTCTTCCAAAAAGAAACATTCAGGCCTAGATGGCTTCACTGTAGAATTCTATGAAATATATTTAAAGAAGAATTAACATTAATTCTATACAATCTCTTCCAGGAAATTGAAGAGGAAGGGACACTTCCCAAATCACTTATGAAGCTAGTATTACCGTAATACCAAAAATACTAGATTATCATACAAAGATATTACTAAAAAAAGAAAACCATAGTCCAATATCCCTCGTTAATATAGATGCAAATTTTCTGAACAGAATATCAGTAAATGAAGTTTTACAATATATAACAAGACAATTACAAAACATGACCAAGTAAGGTTTATTCCAGGGATGCACGGCTCATTCAATACTCAAAAATCAGTCCGTGTAATCCACAATATTAAGACATTAAAGAGGAAAAAAAAAAAAAACCACACGAGCGTATCAGCTGATGCAGATAAAGCAGCATTTTACAAGATTCAGTACCCATTCATGATTTAGAAAACAAAATCTCGTAGCAAATGAGGAATAGAGGGGAACTTCCTCAACTTGACAAAGAGCATTTACAAAAAATGTTCAGCTAACACCATACTTTATGATGAAAGACTGAATGCTGTCTCCCTAAGATTAGGAGCAAGGCAAAAATGTCCATTCTCACCACTCTTATTCAACAGGCTGCTGGAAGTTCTAGCCAGTGCCATAGGCAAGGGAAGGAAATAAAACGCATATGGATCAGAAAGGAGAAATAAAAACACTCCTATGGGCAGATGGCATGGCTGACTAGAAAATACCAAGAAATATAGATACATTAATATGAAAACACCACACACACATATAAATATAAAACTCCTAGATCCAATAAGTGAGTTCAGCAAGGTTGCATGATATTAGGCCAACGCACAGAAACCAATTGTATTTCTTATACTAGCAATGAACATATGGATCCTGAAATTAAAACTACAATGAAATTTATGATTGCTCAAAAAAATGAAATGCTTAGGTATAAATCTAGCAAAACACATACAGGATTTATATGCCGAAAATTACACAATGCTGACGAAAGAAACCAAAAAAGATCTAAATAAATGGAGAGACATATTATGTTCATGGATTGGAGGACTCAACGTAGCAAAGATATTAACTCTCCCCCAAACTGATACAAAGATTTAATGCAATTCCTATAAAAATATCAAGGTTTTTAAAATAGATATAGACAAAAATATTCTAAAAACTATATGAAAAGACAAAGGAACTAAAATAGTTAAAGTGATTTGAAAAAGAATAAAACGGAAGAAATCATTCTAGCTTAAAACTTATGATACACTAATCAAGATAGTGAGGCATTGGCTGAGGGATAGAATAATGGAATAGAATAGAACAGAATAGAGAACCCAGAAGTAAACCCACCCAAATATACCCATCTAATTTTTGACAAAGGTATAAAAGGAATTCGATGGAAGAAAGATACTCTTTTCAACAAAAGGTGCTGGAGTAACTATGCATATATAGGCCAAAAAAACCCCAAAACAAAACTTCTATTTAAGTCTGACATCGTAGACAGCATTAATTCAACATGAATCACAGACTTAAAAGTAAAATATAAAACTATATAACTATTAGGAAAAATAGAACAATATCTTTGGGATCTAGGACTATGCAAAGAGTTTTTAGGATTGATACCAAAAGCATAATTCATAAAGAAAAAATTATTAATTTGGTCTTCATCAAAATTGAAAACTTTTTTCTCCCAAGAAAGATTCTATTAAGAGGCTGAAAGAATAAGCTATAGAGTGGGAGAAAATATTTGTTAAGCGTATATCTGATGAAGGATTAAGGTCTAGAATATATAAAGAACTATCAAAATACAACAGAAAAAAACCCCCAAAGAATCCAATTAAAAAATGGGCAAAAGACAGGAAGAGATGTTTCATCAGAAAGGATATACAAATGGTCAATAAGCACATGAAAAGATGTTCAACATTATTAGCAATTAGGGAAATGCAAATTAAAACCACAATGAGCAATATTACTGCATACCCATCACAAATACTAACATTTAAAAAAAATAATGACAACACCAAATGCTGGCAAGCATGTAAAAAAACTGGATCACGCATACATTGCTGGGGGAATGTAAAATGGCACGGTGTCTCTGCAAAACAGTTGAGCAATTCCTTAAAAAAATAAACACACCACAACCTGTGACTGTATTAAAAGTCCATTGAACTATACATTTTAAGAATGTATTTGAAGATTAGGTATTTGAATTATATCTCAACAACAACAACAAAAGACCAAATGAACCTGGGCTAATGCATATTCCAATTGCCAACCCACAGAATCATGAACTAAATAAATGGTTATTAAAAAAAAAAATACCTAAATATGCAACTACCACAAACCCAGCAGTTGCACTGCCAGATTTTTATAGCGGGGAAATGAAGACTATGGTCACACAAAAAACTGTATACAAATGTTTATAAGAGCTTTACTCATTTAAAAGCCTCAAACTAGAAACCCAGACATCCTTCAACAGGTGACAGGTTTAACATAGTGTGGCCTGTCCCTCCTGTGAAATACCACTCAGCAAGAAAGAGAAGAAACTGTTGATACGTGTAACAATCTGGATGAATCTCCAGAGAATTTTGCTGAGTGAAAAAAGGTCATTATCAAAAGGTTACATATTGTAGGATTTATTCATAGAACATCCTAGAAATGACCAAATCATAGAACTAGAGACCAGATTGAGGGTTGCCAGGAGCTAAGGAGAGGGTAGGAAGTCAATGAGACTAAAAAGACAACATGAGGGATCCTTGTGGTAATGGAGATGTTCTGTGTTTTGACTGCGTCAACGTCCAAGTCTTCCTATTGGGGGAAACTGAGTCAAGGGTACACAGGATCTCTCTGTATTGTTTCTTACAACTGCATGTGAACTTGCAATGAACTCAAAATAAAAAGTTTAAATTACAATAATCCCCCTCAGGTGTTATGCATTCTCTTCTACTTTGTGTTTTTCTGCAGTTATCCTTTCTAAGCAATGGGAAGAAATGCTGCATGCCTAAGCTGAGTTTAACAGGGGGTGGGAGACCTCATCCATCTCCTGCAGGCGCCCTACCCGAGGGAGAGGCTGTCCACCACAGGCAGAGCCGTCTGACCTCATTAGCGGGGCAAGCAAAGTCGAATTTGAATGACAGCCCCAGCACATATGGAAACCATTACCTCATCCCACGACTTGCAATGAGGTGGTAAGGCTCCTCTTAAACAAGGCTGAGCTCCGTGGTCCAGTGTGAGAGCCTACGGAAGGTCAGGTCAGAGTCATGGGGCTGTTAGGAACAGATAAATTAGCAGGGCACCTGGCTGACCCAGAGAGGCCTTGGTGGGATGCTATATGGGGGGTTGAGAAGCCCCAGGTGCGATGGAGCAAGTGAGGACCAGTCGGAACTCTGTGCATTTCTCCACAGGGACATTTGGGGAAAGGACAAGACAAAACAACACTACAGTGGTGAAGCGCCACGTTAATCAGGGAGCCGCAGCTTTCCAAGAGGGAGGTCTGTTTAAGTTATTTCCACTCATTGGACCGTGCCAATTACCTGCTCAAAACATACCAACTGCGAGCCCCGGCTTCCTGTCAAACCCAGGTCCCCACTATGCTTCCCCTCCCTGCCTCTGCTCCAGCCTCATGCCACTCCTGGAGCACTCTAATAGGTTCCCACCTCAGGGTCTTTGCACTTGCCTGGGGTTTCTTCCCACAAGGTGCTCTCCCTCAGTTTACTCAGAGCGGCCTCCTCCTCGGACCAGCTTACTATAAAACCTCCCCTCCTCCTCACTCGTTTTCCTCTATCCCACTTTTCACTACACACCTTGTGTTTACTGTCTGTTAATCACTAGAAGGTAAGTTCTATGAGGGCAGGAATTTTGTTTCTTGTTCACAGCTGTATGCACAGCACCAAAAGCCGTGCCTCCTACACAGTAGATGCTCAAGAACTATGTGTTGGAGGACTGAAGAAATGAAGAGATGAATAATAAACGTGGGCAGGGCCAATGTACAGAAGCAAAGATAAAGATGAAAATGATAAGGCACAGAGCCCTCTGCCTTTCTCCATCCAAAGGCCCCTGACCGCAAGTCCTCTTCCGGAGGGAGGGGGAGCAGGCATGACTTTCCAGGACCTTGTCACAAGGAGCCACAGGACTACCAAGCCTGCATTCTAATTTTGCCAAAGAAGCGCTGGCACTTGTTAGACAGATGCACCATCTGGCTACGAGTGATGTTCTCGTACCCCCCTTGTACTGAGCATGGAAACCACGCAGAGCGGCCCAGGTCCAAAGTTCACCTCACAGGAAGCTTGAACACAATGGCCTCGTTTGGGGTGTTAAATTAATTAAACAAGAAGGCCCTCAGGCTGAGGTGGCTCTAATGCTGCGGCAGCCCACATAAGCAAACCAAAATCAAAGCCTGTAAATGCCTCAAGGTTACAAAATCGAAACCTACAGACAACCAATCCCAAACAACCAACAGTGTTTTAAGATCTACACGGTCAATAATGTCCTTACTGTGCATCTGCCTTTTCTCTGTAAGAGTCTCTCCCCAAGCTCCTGTCTGTACACTGCTGTCCACTTCTGACTTGGGGCTGCCTGATTCGAATTGATTTTTGCTCATATAAGCTCTTAAAATTTTTAATATGCCTCAGTTTATCTTTTAAGAAGGGGTAAGTATGTGAGGTGATGAAGGAGGGAAGAACGCGGGACGGTGGAAAGGATATTTATAAAAAGGCAATGATAATTTTAAAGGTGTTTGATGGTCACAGATAATAACTGGAGGTGAGAAATAACACAGGATGCTCCAAAGACTCAAAGGGAAATTTAAGCCAGGTATTAAGGACGGTTTTTGAGCAAGGAAACATACTGGGCTGAAATATAATTTCCCAAGGGTAGTTGGCAACTTTATCACGTAAAATATTGAAAATGAAATGTGACTTGGAAAAGCATCTGATGTGTGAAGGTAAAAACATGCGGATAATGACTGAATAGTATTTTTTTAATCGATTAAATCCCTTGAATGTACAGTTGCCCTTATCTGTGAAAAATAGAACAAATTTGCCTATTAGCGTTTAAGATGTGGATCAAGTCTGAAACTGTTCTTCTTTCTCATAACTGTTATTTTCTTTTAAAATAGCAAACTTTCTAGTAGGCCATTAATCTGCAAATTAAGTACAATAAAAGTAACTTTCCTGAACCATCTCTCCTCTTTTCCTAGCACCCTCTCCAATACACACAGGGTCTGGGTAATAAACATCTGACTTCACAAATTCAAATAAGCATCTAAACAAGTAGAATAATTCAAAGCTGGCCCCAAGGCCCCCCCTGACTCAATGGTTGAAATAATTAAAGAAAGATGAGCTTCACTACCGATTAACCTCCTAAACACTAATTAAAGATAATGAGGGTTCAAGGTGCTTGGCACAGGCTGACCTCTGTGTTCTCCCAGAGTTCACAAAGAGGAAAGGGGTAAAGTGGATGCAGGTGCTTGCTTCGTGCTGTCTCCCTGGGAAAACGCACGCACCGCCCCATCGGTGGGAACACAACAAACTCTCTTGATAAAAATTACATGGCGGAAGTTTTGCCTAGGGTATTTCTTTAGAGGACTTCAGGCCATGAGTGAGTCACTCCAAGTTCAGCCCAGCTCAGGGAGGGAGCCAGAGGACCTCAGGAAATTGTTTTTCAAACTACAGCACTTTAGTCATGTTTTTGAGCTTCTTCAAGTCCGTTCTGAAAGAAGGTGGGGTGTGTGTGACTAAGACGTTAGAAAGGGTGAATGGACTCGTGGTCCTGAGTACTCTGGGGTCTCGCGATGCCACCACCAACGTTTGCAAGCATTTCCCTCCCATTCTTCACCACCTTGACCCAAGTGGAAGAATGTAATATTAGCAATGAAGTCCTAGGCGGATTCAGAAAAAGCCCTAGAAGCAAGTACGTTATGTGCACTTGGGCTTCCCTCCCTTTTCCGATGACTGTGTTCTAAGTAGGACGTGGCATAGGGCCTAGACATTCCTACATGTCATAACTACAGTGATTATAGATGGGAGGCCGAACTGAATGAGTAAAAAATGTGTGGCTGCCACTCTCATCACGTTCACATCAAGGCCTTTCCCTGGCCCTGCACACAGGTGCTGGAGCCCAGTGTCTTCACTCTCAGAGCAGAGAAGGCATCTGAGTGTGTGATGCTACAGGACAGGCGGTGAATGCTGCCAGCCGAGGCAGACGCCCACACTTAGCCAGCCAGGGCTGGACACGTAGGTGTTTGTGCTGGAGCCTCCTCTGTCACTAACCTGTGACAGGTCTCCATTAACTAAGGTGCTGAGTTGCTTTGGAGTTGGAGCTAAAATTTCATTTTCCATCCATAATCCTAGATGGATACTTATAACTTTGTTTCCTATGGCCATGTAGCTTGGCTGAATATCTGAAAATGTCTCTTGAAAAAAATGCATCATTCAAAAATTAGCCCATACTCTTCAGCAGGTGACTGCAAACAATGGGTTTTCAAATCAGTGATGTGAAGAGAGCAAGCGTGCAGTCAGTTTTCAATCAAGGCCACACCTGCAGAGAAGCTCAATGTGGAACAGTAAGAATCAAACCACAGATGCCTTCTTTATTTTTATGTTGATTGTTGAGAGTTAAATGGAAAGGGAAAATTAACATTCTGGTGCCATTTGAAGGCTGATCAGGTGGAGACCCAGACCTGTGGCCTGGATTGCAGGGGGCCACAAAATGTGACCCCCAACTTCACTTGGCTCATGGCCATGGTGGTCTTGGCAACACGTCAAATCCTCTCTGGGCCTGTCTTTAAAGAAGTGTTGTCCAGGTGGACACGGGGAGTGAGGCAACGCCACACCGACTCTGCCAGGGTCTTCTTTCATTGCTTCTAAAGCAGGGCTTACCGAAAACTGACAAGCACGTGGATAGACAACACGGAGGGGGTCTTCAGAGGTCAGGCCCTTGCTGCCTTCGAGGCAGTACAGTTGTTAAATCTGCCTGGTGTTTCTGGCAAACTATTTATTTTAAAATTCAAAATAAGACGATTGTTTATGTCATTGTTTGCTCATGTTTTCCGGTTTGAAGAAGTGTTCTCATGGAGAAGACTGACCTGGACCCCATAATGTGAGGCTGTCCCGACAGGTCTGGCTAGATGACTGTAATCTTGGTACCTAGCAGTCTGTGGAAAGATTCATTGCAACTGATGTGGGGATAGCATTGTGAAAGACAGGGTAAAAAATAAAAATATAAAGGGCACAGGAGAGAAAAGACACATTTCCCTTTCCTTTCCCAGTGGGGAAAAACTTTGGATTATGAAATTTTTAAAGAATGAATTGAATGTTTGATATTAATTACTCATATATTGGTTTGGTACTCGGCCTCTCTCTGGGTCATCCATAAAAATTATGAAATAGCGGCTGAAAACTACAACACATCTCCAGGTTTGACCACTGTATTTCCTGAATGGATAACCAGTATGCATGTAGGAGAGGCTGAAATCTAAGAGTGAGATGCATCTCTGCTCTGGGAAGCAATATTATTTTTCTAAGATACAAAATGACAGTCTTTGGGGGCGGGGGGGGGTGTTGGTGCATCCCTTCAAAATCGAATGCAAAACTGACACGTAGGGAGAGGGGGCACAGGTTTCATCAGCTTATCAGAGGCCGGAAGTAGGCGTTTCTTCCCTCCCCTGCTGAGGAGCTCTCAGAGTGACACCCTAGCCTCCCTACAGAGATGGGTTCTGGTAAGCCAAGCCTAAATCAGCCCTCTGTGGCATTTCTCTGACTGTAGGGACTGGCTCAGGATGGTTCTATCGATGAAAACAGGAGTTTTCCTTGTCAGGGGCAAACTCTTCCTCTCCCATTGGTTGCGAACAAGGTCACACATGGGGTGACCGCCCTGTAATCATGACAGGGGTGGGGGTGGGGCAGGATGAGTATAAAGCATTGGGACTAAGTGAGAAGATGGAAAGAAACTGGTTCTTGATGACATTCCTGGCTAGGGACCCACGGCCATGACTGCAGTGCAGCGGGACAAGCCAGGGACCTCTCATCCTGAAGGGCAGTTTGAACTGGGGCCTCTGTTATCTGCAACTGAAAGCATCCTATACTGACACAAGAGCTCTTTTTCCAAAATAATTGAGAACCACTGGCCCAAGGACAGACTTTAAGGAACCATGAGCATGTGCTCAGGAGAGAGCAGAAGAATGAATTGAAAGGATATGGAATGGGAGAGAAGTGGAATGTATGTTTTGTTTTGGCCCTGTGACCTTGAGGTACACCTAGTGGTTATTTTTTTCAAGTACACTTTTTGGATGTAATTCATAATAGTAATCTAAGTTTTATCATCATTTCCATTCTTGTAATCAGCATACATTATTTCTACTAAAGGAACAGCTTACCCACTAGGTCTTGTATGAGAAACTTCATCCCACACATTAGCAGCGCCATGAACTCCCCAGGGTACTTTATGGTCAGCCCAAGGGGGCATCATTCTAAATTTGCACATTTGGTTGCTTAGTGCCAGTGACTAGCTGACAATTTTCTTTCCTCCTCAAAAAGGGTGTGAGACCACTATAAGAAAATCTTTCTATACTGTTAAATTCTTCTGGAGTGGAGGTGAGGGGTGACTGCATGGGATAGGTCTCCTGAGTACATGCAAACTTTGTTTTTGCATGGACAAACTACAGAGACCTTGGTGAAGAAAGGCCAGGTGGCTTTTAAAAAATATTCTCTACTTGTAAGATCTCATTCTATAGCTATTTCTCATAAGTGAGGCTTTTAATGACTACCTGTGGCTTACAGAATAAAGCCCCAGCCTCATCACAGGTCATATGATTTGGTCCTTACCTAGTTATCCAGCCTAACTTCTCTCCACCATGGTGGGCTCTCAGCCCATCAGGCTGAACTTTTCATTGTGCTCAGAAAACTCTACATCTGCAGAGTAGTCCCCTGCAGCCCAATCCCCTTGCCCTCGTTGACTCCCTAGTAACAAATTCTAATTTGCACTGGGCTTTCCCGGCAGTCTCCCCATTGCTGCTGTATTAAAAGAACGTTTTACACTGGATTCCCACTCTCTATCTACTCATCTGCCATCATTACTTTATTCTTTGTCAGTTTTGTTTTCTTAATTGACTAGTACGATCTCTGGCAAAACGCAAGGGCTGAATACATGATCTTGCCTAGATTAGCATCACCATAAAGGGTGACAACACTGGCATCTCTGAGCGAATGTGTACAAGCAACCATGTGTGGAAAATTCTCAGAAGCTCTACTTTTATCCAAGCTGACCCTGGAAGCTTCAGAGGAAAAGGCACCAAGGTTCTGTCAGAGAAATCTGTTTTTATAACATGGTCTTCAACAACAGGATACTACCCACTCAAAAGCATTAAAAAAAATCATGACACTACTTGCTCAGCGAGTGTTTTGTGAAAAAGGTTTTTCAGAGTTTAGACGGAAAGGAGTTACAGAAAAAAAAAACCAAACAATTCAAGGTGCATCATGTCCTGCCTGCACTGCTCACAGATGGGTGGACAAAATTTTGGGAGAACAGATTATAAACTTCACTGTAAATTCTATGATCAGGTTTTTCCTTTGTCATTATTCCATTTTCTTTTGTTGTTCTTGTAAGTGGTAGAAGTAGATGAGAAATGCCACACACACGCACCTCAGTTGCTAGAAATGTAAAAACATTTGCTGCCGACACTAACATGAACAGCAGCACAGAAAACCAAAGTGGATAAACAGAAGGCATATCTGAGCCTGTACAACATTTCTAATGATGTCATAAGTTGGACGTGCTCCAACAGAGCTATAGAAAAACAAAAATCAGAAAACATGAAACCTACGCATGGTCTAAGCTGCTGTGTTAAAGAAAGAAAATTAGTGCAAGGAATACAGCAGTGACACAACCATGATGTAGGCTTGATGGAATGATGTGGTCACGTCCTTTGAGAATATTACATAAAAGGGAAGAGGAAGAAAAAGTCGGCTGTAAGAAACACTAAGAACCTAGGATCAAAAGTACATAAATAAGGATGTCTGCTGTGCCTAATGGAAGTCTTTTCTGAAAGTTCTCAAAAAATTCTTTATCTAGGATCAGAAGGTGTACTTTGTCTGTAGACATTCCTTACCCAAGAGTACGGATACAAATCAATTGTTTTTGAGGATAAAAGTATATTTTCATGTCCAAATACTGAAGACACTACATTCAAAAATGTTGAGAAACAAAAGAAACATGGTCGCCAGCCAGCTGAATCGGGACAGCACCATTTATGGAGACAAAAAGCAGATGCCAAAATGCGGCAGAAGCGTTGTGGCTGCCGCATTTCTCTGGGCTATCAAAGAAAAGGCTCACTTGGATTTTACACTGAGAAGGATTTTACGTCTCGAAATACAGACTATCTGTAGATGTCTGGTCAAAGACTGCAACCAATGTACCCAGCAACATGGCGGCAACAAGGCTTGCACACAATCCGGCCCGACGCCTCTCTGTGCCTGGATGCTGTAGTCTTTCATCTCCTACAGCCTGTGAAAGACATAGCATGCACTGGGATTGTGCAGAGGGCTCTGTTCCCTGCGTGTGTCAACCGGGGCAGTTCTTCACTTTTCAATCGATTTGTGAGGATGGCGAAAAGATGATAGCCTGGACAATGAACCAACAAGCCCAAAGCTCCACATATCCAAAGTGCTTTCAGCAAGTTCCTGTCCTCCCTTCTTTTTAAAAAAGCAAATGCTTTCTGAATAGGTAGGACACAGCCAGGAGGGCAAAAGATCTGGGTGATAGACCAATGCTTCAATAAACAAAACAACTATCATTCTAGAAATACACTGAATCGCTAAAATTTCTTCCATCCGAAATCTTGACTATTTCTGATGAACTGGCAAAAAGAAATATCTGGTAGTATTCAAAAGTTTTTATTCTATTAGTAATGAAAAGTTATATTTGTCAGTAAATTCAATGAGTGCATATAAAACTCTTACTTAGATGATACTTTTTAATTTAAATAGCAAAATTATTCAATTTATATTCTTCAACTAGATGTATACATAATATTAAAATGATTGTGTTATTTACTCTCTCTAAATAGTATATTCTCACCAAAGACTTCAAAGTTTTTGAAGAATATATGCCTCTGGACTTTCTGACTAAATTGAAATATAGAGGGATAATATATGCTTTTAAGGTTATAGCACTGTTTACTATTTTTTCAAACACTAGTTTTTAATCACATTTTATATACATTAAATATTTTTAAAATATTTAACTAAATAAGAACATAGAAATATTTCTTATAACTCATATCAGATCTTACCATATTAAAAACCACCAATGATTTCAAGTTTACTTGCTTCTGTAAAGATCTCAGATTAAAGGTTCTTATATTTGATTTTATGAATTGATCACTTATTAGAAAGTCTATGATTATATATAGCTGCTTTTAAGAAAACATTCTTATGTCTCCATTCGTGTAAAATAATAGTGACAATTAGGCTATTCTTTTCCAAGTGCATTGCTTGACACATGTTCTGGCTGTATAAGTCAATTGTGTAACAAGAGAACAATAAATTTATCATATAATGTTATTTTAGAGAGTTTTAGTGCTTCCATAAGCTGTTGGTTACTTCTTTATATGACGTGTACATTTATGATAAGAAAGTTAAGCAAATTTATATTATTTATTTTTAGATATTATTTAATAATTATAAAATCATGATATAATTATTTAATAATATTTACCTAGTATTAATATTACTTACATTATTTTACATATGTTTAAGCAAAGACACTATTATGTGAAATAAATCAAGAACAAAAAATAAAAGTTTTCTGAGACTACACAGTAAACTGTGAAACACTGTTAAAATTGACAACTAATCTTGGTGCACGATTACTATATAACCCAAAATAAAATAGAAGAAAATTGGATATAGAAATGATACAAGACATCTGTCCTCCAAAACACTTATTTCAAATTTTTGTCATTTTGAAAATCATCTCACTGTTACTACTAACTAACTTTACAACAAATAAACATGTTAATTTGAACTTTTATAATAAACTCATACTAATAAATACTTTGTGTTACATGTTGGGATTTTACTGAACTTTTTGAGAATGGGAGTTTATGGCTTTAAAATGGCATGTAATCACATCTAGAAAATGGGGTTATGCATTTATTTCCCTTGCTTAAACCTTTTCCATGGCTCCTGGTGGCTAAAATCCAGAGCCCCATCTCTGCCCACAGGTCCCCCATGATTCCTCCCTACCGCCCGCCACTGCCTCTTATATGACTTTGCCCCATGCTTTGTAGGCACCGGCCAGACCCAGTGTTCCCCTCTCGGGCCTTCCCACCAGCCCTTCCCCAGGTCTTCACTGAGTGGGCTCTGTGTTTTATTTAGGACTCAGTGTGTCATCTTGAGAGGCTTTCCTGAGCACTAAACATAGTCATCCATTCACCATCACAAACCTGTTTCATTTTCCTCCTAACAATTGCCACTGACTCTCTTGTTTATTCACTTGTTTGTTCTTTGTCTGTGACTCCCACTAGAATGTGAACTCTAACAAAGTGGGAACCTGTCTGTCTTGTTCTATGCCACACCCGGGCCTGGCAGGTCCTCAGTTTTCAATTATGTGTCTGTTGCATTGACTTGTCCCTCATGAGGCCAATCACTGATTCTATCTGCTAGGAAGCCAATACATTTATTCATCAGCAAGTGTGAATTCCCAGTTACCACCACCTACGGTGCCTTGAGTCAACCCTATTTGCTAGAGAAAGAGATAAAACGCTGAATAACCATATTATCACTGCCTTGTTAGGAAGGGCAGACTTAACCCGGACTCAGTATAAAACAAGGCTCGCTATGTCCTATGTCCTGGAGAAGTTCTTACTCTTAGATGCACTATCATGAGACACACCCATTTTTTTCTGCTTCTATTAATAGAGAAATCTCTCTAAAAGTCCAATAAATCTATTGCTAACTGTTGTGATTTCCACTATAATGACCATCTCCTAGCTATAACTTTTACAAAAAATTTCCATGGTCTCCTCAACCACAAGGTCAAAGATGTTACATTCATCTGTGACCAAATGGGCCTTAACTGGCCCTCCCAGTGCCAGCCACAGAGATGGGGACCACTGCTCTTTGCAACAATGACTATGCCCGGGACTGGGTGGACATGCTCAGAGCAGTGTGAGTTCAAAAGCAGATGTCAAATATAAATGCAAAATGACCAGCACAGTCCCTCTAGTTCTTCTTCCTCCCAAGAGTCCAATGCATCCAGGGGATTCATTGATCCCCTTAAAAGCACTACAACTTCACACGAGTGCTTTCAGGGTACCTGGAAGTCTCCACTTCTCTCCTCTGCCTCCCTAAGGACTGAGAAATGATGGGCAGGGAAACCAGCAGTAGAATCTGGTTATTCCTGGGTTGTCTAAACAGTAACTCCGTTTCAGAGCGGGTGTCCCTGGTCACCAGGTGGAACGGCTTACTCTCAGTGATCCATCACAGTTGGAGGTAGGGAAGAAAGGGGAGTCAAGCTGAAAAGCAAACAACTCACCAATAATGAAGTAAAAAAGTGATTAGCCAAGATCCTCTAAGAATCTCATGTAGAACTAATCCCTGCTTGAAATGTGAAAATGTCAATATTCTAAAGGATTGGACCTATACAAGGAAAAAAGTTAAAAAAAAAATCTAGCTTCGATCGTTGCTCGAATGAGTTAAATAAAACCAACATTCAAAAATAAGGACTAAAATACTTCCTATTACTTCCACAGGGATGCAATGAGCCATCAGTACTCGTTAGTCATGGCCGTTAACTTCATGAGTAAAAATGATCTTTGAAAAGGGGTCTTGCTGGCGAACAGAGAAAGTTGACATTAACTTAAGCCATAATCCAGAAAAACGAATTTCTTCAAGTCATCCTCCCTCTTCACAAGGAAATGACTTTTTATTCCCGTTTTCTCTCCACGGGCTTCACAAAGACACTGTCCTCCTTTTATTACAGCGGTGGGCAGTGGCTGAGCTCTGAGTAGGTGTCTAATACATCTAAAGCACTACTGAAAGGTGCAAAGGCGCCCTTTTCCTGTTTCTCAACAAATGACAAATGATATTTATAAAAGTTTAAATCATTAAGCACCAGCCCATAACGACAAGGAAAGGGGCTCTTGGAATTTAGCATCCATAAAATAAGAGAGAGTCAATTATTTTTGGTTGACACAGGCAGCTTAGGCATTAACCAAATGCTAATTAGGCGTTATACTTCCTTAAGAGTTTATCTTCCTTATGTGCTCCTTTCTGTGCCCGGGAAGCAGTCACCAGAGACTCCTGTGGATATAAACCAGTCAGCCTTTCTGGAAGCTCTTGGATCATGTGCTCCCTCTGTCCACCACTGCATTTCCTCACCTGTTCCAAGTATTGGTCAGCAAGGCTAGAGGTTTACCTTGGAAGTGTTGTTGACTCCCCAGCTGTTTTCCTAAGAAGTCTCCCTGTTGTCTACATGAAAATAGTTGCTGGTGTTAGGCCTTGCCCAAGCTTCTCCATACAAGATTAAACACACTCGATTGATTTCTTTTCTAGACCACCTCAGTCTCCATGAAGGTGATTCTGGCTGGAAATCATCTTTCTCCAGAAAGCTTCTCTTTTCTGAACCACACGGAAGCAGTTAAGAGCGTTCACAAACCCCTTTTCCTTGATTTGCTCTGAGGTTGTCAGCTTGTTTGGCTTCTGTATTCCTTGAGGGGAGGGTCTGGTTTCAAATGCTCTTTCTACATACAGGGATCCAAAAGGCAACAGCACTCAACTATTACTTTCTAGCTCCCTTGCAGTTCTGCACATAACATTGCCAAATTGGCAGACTTTGCCCCTTGCCTGCGGCCTCTGATGGGACTCCCCCTCCCAGGCTCCCAGGCAGGCATCCCTCCTCATCTCCCTGGGGCTTTTCAGGCACTCTAATAAAGAGGAAATTGAAAATGGTAGCATGTGGGTGACTCTTATTATTTTGGCTTCACGGAAAGAGGCCCGGAGCTAGATGACGTGGGTCCAGCCTCTGTCTTTAGTTGGGGGACACTGGAAGGGAGGCTCCAGCTCTCCGAGGCTGTGTTCCCTCTTCTACGCAGGAGGAAACTTTCATTCACAGCACGTGGTGATAATCGTTATGAGAAAAATCAAATGCGGCATAATTTCTGTTAAGCCCGTGGCATTAAAATCAAGGAGGGTGGTGGGGGAACTTCTCAGAATTGAGACTTAAAAGCACAGCAACCAAATGCTACACATGGATCTTGCCTAGATCCTAATGCAAGCTTAATAAAGCTCTAAAAAGACAGGGTTGAGATGATCCAAAAAAATCAGTTTATAAACTGGGTATCACTTGACACCAAGGAATTATTGTTAATACTTCAGATGTGATAATAGGTACTGGAGTTATAGCGTTTATATGTAATAATGTAAACAAATATTAGTTATAATACATGTTATACTGTATCATGTGATATTTAGAGCTACATCCTGAAGTATGTAAGGGTAAAACGTGATGTCTAGGGTTTGCTTTATATGCTTCAGCCAAGAAAAAATAGGGGCAAAAACAGGCTAGCTCCAGGGTCGGCAAACTTTTGAGATGGAAGAGCCGCCAGGGGTCGGCAAATTGCAGCTCACGAGCCATATGCAGCTCTTTGGGTACGTACATGGGGCTCTGAAGTAAAATTGAAAATGAAAATAAAACTATCATAGTTTCATTTATAATATTACTTTAAATTTTCCTTATTTGTAAAAATATATTTATGGCTCTCGAATGATTTTTAAATTGTTGTGAGGGACTGGATTGGCTCTTCCAGGGGTTGGCAAACTTTTGAGACAGAACGGACCCAAAGAGCCGCATGTGGCTCACGAGCCGTAGTTTGCCGACCCCTGGGCTAGATGAAGCAATTGTGGCAAAATCTTTATAAGTGTTGAACCTGGGCAATGAGTATATGGAGTTCACTGTGCTAGTCTCTCTACTACTGTGTATGTTGAATAGTTGAATAATTAAAAACACTTTTAAAATGAATGAATTAAAGGAAGCCCAGGCCAACATGACCATAGTGGGGAAAAGTCAGACACAACAGAGTGAGGTCAGAGACTGGGTCTGGAGCTGGAAACATCTGTCCTCAGGGCTTCAGGTCCCTGCAGGACAAGGGCCTGTCTCCTTTGTCCCCAAGGATCCAGACAGAGCTCAGCCCTGTACTGACACAGCTGTATAACACTAGTTCATAGAGAAGGGCCGAGGGGGTCATCAGCCACAGAAGAGCATGGCTGCACTGCGGGAGCTTGGGAGGGCACGGGACACAGCGGGCTAAGATTCATACATGTAAAAAGCTGCAGAGGAGACCGAGATCTTTCTGCAGCCCTGGCCTGTGCTTTGTTCCACAGGGAGCAGGAAACAATCAAAGGTTTTAGACGAGTGGCATGGCCAGGGCCATGTTTGCTTAGAAAACAAAGTGGTCAGCTGTGTGGAGGGTGGAGGGCAGAGGGGACGGCACCCTGGCAGGAAGACCAGTTAGGATTTGCTGGCCGAGCCGGTGCAAAGTGGCCCCTTTATGAGAGTGTGCATGAGACCCAGCGCCCCTGAAGAGGAAAGACGCAAAGGTGAAGAGGAAACAAGATGAGGCGTAGAGGGAGTCTGAGGCGCTGAACGGCTTGTCGCTACGGGGGTGTGGGGGGCGGGCTGGGGGGCGGAGGACCGTGAAGGAAGGGCTGGTTCTGAGGGGAGAGGGTGAGCTCGGGTGTGGACGCGCTTCTGTTTCAGGTGGATGTCTTCAGAACAGCTCAGGGGGCAAGTGTGGGTTTGGGGAGGCGGCCTGGCTGGTACACCCTCCTCTACAAACAGGATGACTTGGGAAACCACCAGGATTTTGAACTCTCCCCCTGATGCCCCCAATCCCAAGCTCACTGTGGCTTATACACACTGCTCTGATGTGCCTGGGGCTCAGCCAGTTCCCTGTCCCGTCCCCCAGCCTGGGGGCATACCCCGAAGACGCAAACCAGAGTATCTGGTGTGGTCACACTCTTTCTGAGAGCTCTGGGAAAACCCATATGTGTTAAAATGACCAGTGACATTTCATTATTATTCAGCTTCTAAGTGAGGGTGTTAACACTTTCGGAATGCCTACATATGCTACAGATTTAATATGTACTATTTCATTTAAACCTCAAATCAAATGTAGGATGAGAAAACTAAAATTCAGAGAAGTTAATAACCCATCCAAGGTCACACAGCTAAGTGAGTGGCAAGGCTTGGAGCCCAACTCAGGTCCGTCTGTCTCTGTAGTCTGTGCTCTTTCCTCTACTTGGTGACACAGCCATGGAAAAAATGCAGCTGCAGGGGAAATAAATCTTAACCAGGTGTTGGAAGCAGACATTTGCCACCTGGCCCAGAGAGGTGTGCTAAAATGATGGCATAATTTCCTATCCTTTCAGCTAATAAAAAAACTAATAGATATTTTAAGGAAAAAAAAAGTGTGGGAAGGGGTAAGAGGGAGGCAAAGGGAAGACAGAAACATGCACTGCCAACACCAAGACTTTGAGGAAAAAAATGAAAGAAAGTCTACATTGGAGAAATAATTCCCAACAAAGCTGGTGTCCCTCCTATCTGGGGCTTCCTTATATTTATCTTTTATTCAGCAGTGGTACCAATTTTGACTTGGAGGTGTGACAATACCAAGTAGCTCTTTAAACATCATTTTAAAGAGCAAGGATTTCTGTTTAAAGATCAAAGCATGATGGATATTTTTAGTGGAGTATCCACTCAAAATGTACTGGGGAGTTTTTGTTTCCTAATAGAGTTGGTTTTAGGAAGCGCACTAGGAGAGTGCGGCCTGGAGCAGGGGATAATCTCTCATTTGTTTGAAGATCAGACTCAGTCTAGTATTAGGGTTCCCAGGTCACCAGCTTGGACTAGCGCCCTGCCTGTGTACAGGGAGCCCTGAAATGGAAGGAGGGGTGAGCACGGGCATCCAGACAGAGGAGTGAATCAGGTTTCCCTCCTGAATTTCCGAGAGGCAGACAGTCTGTCTAGATTACCTTGTGTGCGCTGTCGCAGCCCTGGGGTCACAGAGCCCACGCATCAGTGTTCAGGGAGAACATAAAACCAAAGGGGAAGGAGGTTACCTGGTGGCTCACCATAAGGTGACAAACTCGACCAAAGGCACAGAGAAAGCTATACTCAGGCGGGAAAGCACTTAAGAGAAAGAGAATCCCGCTGCCTTGTTGGCAAAAGGCAGGGGCAGCAACCAGAGTCCTTGACCTTGAAACTGGAGAAAATCAGCCCAGGGCTCCCCTCCCCCTTCCACCCCCCCACCCCCCAGCTCCCTCCCACCAACTGGGATGAACAGAAAGAAGGTCTAGAACAAAACAAGGGTCTCCTTGTTGTTTATGCAGACTAAGTGTAAGTGGAAAACTAGATGTTCCCATCAAATGCATTCACCTTTCTTCTTGTTGCCAAAATACCTAAAACACAGAGCACCCCCTACCCCACATCAAGGAAGGAAAGCAATTCAAGGGGAAAGAAAGTTAGTTTGTCCTCTTACATGATGTTGCAGGCATTTGTTTAAACTATATTTGTAAAGGTAAATGGCCACTAATAGATTTTCTTTCGCCAGAAAAAAAAAAATTGCATGAGTTACACTTTAGGAATAAAGAGGGGAAAAAAGAAAATATTACCTAAACATTGAAAAAAGGAATTCCTCCATTTAGCTCCTTTGCACTTAGACACATGCAAAGTAAGGATATACATGATAGGCTCTATTCTACACAGACAGCAGTGGGACGATCTCTTGGTAAAGATTATGGGGGAAGATGGTTTGGGGGAAGGTATTTTGAACAATCCAAATATGAACATGTGTCTAGTGTCTGTAAGATACACAAAAACGCGACAAGAAAAATGTTCCACCGAGAAAAGACTAGCTAACTTCAAGGAAAACACTTTTGTTCACTATAGTCAGCATTTTCTCACTTCACTGTACTTTCTAGATCTCCGACTCCCTGATCTGTTCCTTTCTCACTATCAGCTCGTTTTATCTGAGTCATGGGAACAGGCTCATTTATGCATAAATTACCCAGGTTAATTTCGGAAGGTAAGATTTCCCAAAGCGACCGTGCAGAAGCATGTTAATAAATTTTTAATGCTTACCAAAATAGTGTAAAAGTTTGGGGTTTGGACAAAATCAATAAAATGTTGAAGTATTTTATTGAATAAATAAAGGGCATAGGGGATGCTTAGAATCCCTAGCTACCATTTCAAACTGTAATTGTAAATTTGGCACAAAAAAGGTCTTTTTTTAAAGATTTTTACGTAACTTTACTAACAATTGTCACCCCAATAAACTCTAATTGAAAAAAAAAAGATTTTTGTTCTATTTCTCATGAGTCGTTCCTGAGAAAAACTGCTAGAATGTTTGCCAGTGACTTGGACCTGGGTTTTATGACTTGGTAGAATGTCTGAATTGAGTTGAGCAACACTGGGATGGTTAGGGGTGCTGAAGCCACCTGGGGTAGAGGTTTTGCTGACACCAGGAGGCAGGATGGGCTGTGGGCTGTTGGGAGGACCAGCTCCAAGGCTGCCATCTTTGCACATGTAGGGTGATGCTAACACCCAAAATGTCTCTCCATCTGTGATTCTTTGTTAGCTCTATTCCTAAGCCATGAGATAAGGGGCCTTCTCAAAGGAACCAGGTGACCACCTGTGTATCTCTTGGCATCTCTCTGTGGCCACTTTCAACATGGGCTAACACACCAGGCACTTGTAGATCGGCACAGATAAGGTGGGTTCCCCTTCCTTGCCTCACTACCATCTCACTGGACTTTTGCATTTCCAGTCAGTCAGTTAACATATATTTATGAAGCTTCTGCCATATGCCAGACTAACAGCTAGAGATAGATGATCAAGTAAGCAGACACATCAGATGGGGAAAGGAACGGGGAGTGTGGGGAGAGACCAAAATACTCAGGATCTCTCAAAGAGGGAGTCTATAAAATCTTTAGAAGGAAGAACAGAGCTGAAGAAATCTCAACCCCTCTCCTCCGACCTGGGGCTTACCCTCCTCCACCCCCACTAGCACCAGAGGCACAAAGGACTCCAAGCAGGTGTGAAACAAACAAACGAAGGTGATAAAGAATTGTGAGGCAGCTCCAGGGAGGCCAAGCAGGACATAATCCGCTCTTGTAGAGAATAACACTTCTCCATTATCTAGTTTACAGATGGACCACCCAGAAAATCTGGGAGCAATTAAGAGGGGGAAAACAAATAGGGGGGGGGGTTGCTGAGAATGTTGGGAGGCATGGAGTCCCAAAACTATCTTCTGCTAAGAACTCAAAAGTGAGGCAAGACACCGGGACCAGTAAAAAAGGAAACGGGGTGTAACCAAGTGGGTTACACGCACATTCACACCCACAATCACATTAGCTACAGTCGTGAAAGTTACAAAGTGACCAGAAAACAGATTTTACAACGTAGAAGGTAGGAAACCACATTTAAACTCTAATTATCTTCTGATATCCATTTGAACATTTAAACGTGAATTCTGAACAGGATAAGGAAATTTTACAAATTACATTCTTTTTATCAACAAGCAAAGATGGGCTCACATACTTTGGTAAACCGACTTTCATTTTGGAAAATATTTATGAATAAATAGTTTTATATGAAAAATAAAGAGATGGGCTCACACTCTCTTTCAATGCTGACAGCCCATGACACACTTCAATGTCATGACTCTCCAGTCAACCTGAAGATTAGCAGCGGACATTTTGAGTTCCCGTCAGCGGTCAGGCAAGATGCTGTGTTGTACATAATGTTTCATAAACCCTAACCCCTCTCCCCTCCAACTATTAGTCTTCTTCTATAAGAGATGAAGAGTCCACTTATTATATGAAATATCTTGCTCAAGGTCATGTGGCTAATCAGTTGCTGAGCCAGAATTCAAATGCAGATCTCTGTGAAATGCACGCAACCCTCTACTCTGAGTGGGGTTTGCTCTCTGCACACAATCTGCCTTGCTTCTTTGCAGAGGCTGTCCCTCTGCCGGAAATACACTCTCATCATTTCTATCTACCAAGTTCTTCACCTCCTCAAAGCCCTGTTTTCCATCCTGTCTCCGACATGAAGCCTTTCTTGACCTCTTAAGCCAAATGGCCTCCTGGATTGCTGCCATTTCTGAATGCCCTCCCTGATACTGATCTCATGTCCATGCCTGTTTTAAGAACCGGCACGAGACCCTGCCCACATCAGATGGAGCATGTTTAAGTGCGTTCTCATGCTGCATGATACGTAATGTTTTCCTGTCCAGTGTCTGCAAGGAGTTTTAGAATTCTACTTTGAAATTCTCATTTCACTTAAAAATGACTTATGGCCTCTCAGCAATCACTTGAGAAGTCTTGAGACAGGAGAGCCTGTAAGTTGTTTTCAAATAATGACAGAACTTCTTGTGCTTATTAAGCCTAACAGTAATTAACACTGATAAGCATCTTGTATGCAGAGTGTTAAACATTTTTTCATTTCAATTTGCAGAGGCTTTCCCTTCTTTTCAGAGCCGGTGAATGTGTTTCTTTTCAGGTCTCAGAGAATTCTGTAGGTCCTTGAAAATCTAGAAGGTGCTCAGCACTGTGCCGAAAGTACCAAAGGGGCAGAACAGCCCTGCTCCAGCCTGAGCCACTGCTGTCTTGCGTAATGGTTATAGGCAGGTGTGCTGTAAGCCCAGCCCCTGCCTTATAGTCGGGGTTGTAAGCTTACTGATTTTTGTCAAGTGGACTGATACTTCCTTACAGTGACCAGCACAGCTGCCACACAATGAGTGCTATGGGCTCACTAATTAAAAAATAAGTCATAAATAAACACAAAACCACAGCTTCAACTACATACTCTACAATCCTATTTCTAAAAGAGTGACGGTTATTGGAAATTATACTCTTAATATTTCTCAAAATGTTTGGCCTCTCTTTCCTTTTAAAACAAATTCTTTGTCTTCACTGCTTTGAAAGATGGTACGAATACACAGACTCTAAACATAGCAGGAATCTCGGGAAGTATTCAACTACTAGATTTTTTTTTTCATTAACAGTTGGCTACATGCTTCCTTCTAAGCATTTATAGGAGAGTGGTACTTAGTTTTTGAGACGTTGCATGTCTCTAAAACAGCAATGCCTCTTTATTATGCTGCAAAGTGTTCCTGGGTCCAGGTGAATTTCCTTTAGTATTATTTGATTTTAACTAAATGCAACCTGATAACATTTTAACATATGTGATTAAACAAAAACTACTCACATACCCAACTGCTAGGTATGTGGAGGAGGGGGCTGATTGATGCTCTATGAGAAATAATGAGACGGAGCACACTTGCTCATCTCCATGAACTAGCCAGTATGTGACACGATACTTTCCCAACACCAGCAGAAAATAATAATTCGCTAAAAACAAAACAAAACAACCTCTCCCTGCCAGGTATACATGAAGTGAACTGTAACAAGATTTACAAGAATAACATGCACTATTCAGCATACAAACCTTCATAGGAGATACACATTAGGGTACTAATGGGGCCTGATAATCACAAGGCCTAGCTATTAGATACTCTTTGGTAATATTGCTAAAACTGAACTTTTCCACCTTAAGATTATATTGCTACTATTTCTGTTTTCAGCATCTGGCTTGTCTTGCCCATATCCAGACCCAATAAAAACCCCAGTTTAGCCTGAGGGCAGGCCCAGTGACCCAGAAAGTCAGATTTCATGTTGCCCCCGAGAGAGTGTAATTTAAATCTCACTATGACGGGCCAGCCGAGTGGCGCATTGGTTAAGAACTGGCTTGGGATGCCAGAGGGCCCCGGTTCGGATCCCACATGAGGGCCAGTGACACTGCCCTCTACAGCTAAGATGCTGAGCAACAGCTCAACTTGGAGCTGGGCTGCCATGAGTCGCTCGCGGCGGTGTTGGCTGCAAGCCCTGCTGCAGTGGGTTGCCATTGGCTACCGTGTGTAGCCAGCAGCCAGCATGAGTGGCCAACAACCGCAGTGAGCGGTTGTCCAGAAGCCGGCGACTGATCTGCCTCGCCCGGGAAGAGCGCAATGATGGTGCCAACTTGGGCCAGTGAAGCAAAATCCTCCACAACTAGACTGAAGAACAAAAGGACAGCAACTTGTCTGTTCCCCTTCCCCTAATTCCCCAGCGCTGTTCCCATCCCCCAATTCCCCAATAAAAATCTTAAAATAAAAATAATAATTTCACTATGACTACATTTAGAAAATAACCAAAATCCTTCAAATGAAGCACCCCACGCTCGCATTGGAAACCGAGAAGAGAGAAAGAAACGAGAAGGAACAGTAGGGAAAAGGGGGGGGGGAATGCGTGTTCTTTAAATGGCCGCACGAAGATGCCTACCTCTTTCCATTACTGTCCCGAAGCATGGCCTTCCCCATCACTCGGGACTTAGTTTCCAGCTCCTGCACTTCCTCCAGCAACGTTTTTTTGCAGGTGTGCTTGGCCCTGTGTCACAAGGAAAAGAGAGTGAGAACACGACACATGAACTTTACACAGCTGTAAAGATCGGTTGTTCCCCTCTTGGGCCACATCTGGATGCCCCCTGACTGGCGGAGGCTGAGGCTTAGGATGTCATGGAGCATTCACGGTCCCCGTGCACGGCAAGGGCTCCACCTTCATAACCTGGGGAGTATCCCAATCCCGGCAGAACCTCAGAAGTTGTCGTCCTAAACACCACTGCTTTTGCTGAAAGCTGGAAGTTCTGTCTGAGGACCCCAGCCATTCAGACCAAAGACTGGGGTTCCTGGATATGCATGGGTCCATAGCTAAAGCTTTTCACCGCAGGACCTAACAACCCAGAAGATGCGTTAAGTCCTCACCCTAGTGGACATGTGCTGGTCCCTTGGCCTTGTCCCCTCCTGTGATCAGAAAGTCTGCGTGAGCAGCTTCCTCTCTCTCTCGAGTGTGAAAAGAGCCACTGCCCCAGCAGGAATAAGATTTATAATGCTAGAGACCAGGCTCTTCGTGCCAAACCCTTGACCTGAAATTTGGGGTTGACACAAGTGTCCAGTCACAGCTTTTCCATCTCCTTCTTACATAGCCTTGCCAGGGGGCCACAGGGTGTCACGGGTGCCAAACAACTGATGAAGAGGCACAAACAAGCTGGCCTTTCCACCACAGCCTAGGACACGTCACTTGTCTGGAACTGAGAAGAGCTACCTGCAGCCTTTTTCTGATTAAACTCAGAGGAATGTTTGAATGAGTGGCTGGTCTTGGGGTCTTCCTAAGATTAGACTAAACAGAAAGCTACTGGCTGGAAACAATGGTGGTGAAGAAAAGGCATTTAACAAGATACAGGTTGGAAACAGGAAAAAAAAAAAAGCTGTAGAAAGAAACATTCATAGCTTAGCAATACATGGCAGGTTTGCATATTTGAAAAGCTTTTCATTAGTTTTCATATAGATGACTATAAAGAGCCTGTTAAACACCAGGATTCCAAGGCAGAATAAGAACAAAAACCAAGCGTGGATCTGCGTGGACATGAACACAGTGTCACGAGACAATTCTGAAGACGTGTGCTATTTCAGTGGAATCACATCGTCCCACCCACCCTCCACCTTCAAGGAAGGGACGTCTGTTAAGATAATGCCGAGCCATCCCCTAACACTCCGAGCTAATCTGTAATGGAGTATCAGTACTAACACACTGTATATGTGCCTGTCATTCCTTTTCCCCAAAGTAAACACGAGGACTTAACCACACGGGTTTTAACACATAATACCTTCATTACACCAAGCAGTGTCCCAAGACTCCGCAGTGATAAAAATACTGCAGTTCAAAGCCGAGACCATGGAATTTTAATTTAAAACAATAAATTAGAGAAAATGTTTAACATTGTGCTGGGAAGAAAGCAGCCAAAAAGAACATTAAAACGTACACTGTTCAATATAATTGAATATGCTGTGCCCCAAACTCTTCCTTTTATCTCAAGGGCTTATGGGGCTCTATTGATAACAAGCTGACTCAATGGCAACCCCCAGCTCACTTGGATTCACCCCAGATACGCAGGTCCCATGAAAACAGGTCTGGTGAGTCCTCAGCCATGAGCTTTCTCACTTTCTCAGGACTGTCCTGACTCCACCATCATCCTCTCTTCTACCCGCCTTGCTCCCCACACAGAGCCAGCAGAGTTCATCTAGACCAGTTCCAGTGTTATCTTCTGGGCTGGGCGAGAAAGGCGACCGTGAGAAGTAGGCTGGGAAAAAGAAGGCTGGACTACGGGGCGCAAGGCACTGGAAATCTGTAGATTAGGTCAAGAGAAAAAGGAGTCCGCCCTACCACGCCGAAGCAAAATCACCTCAGAGGGAAACAATGGAAGCTTCTTGATGCTACTAAGCACGGTGCACGTTCTTAGCAGAAGAACTACATCCACGTCCAAGAGTTAGATGGCAACACCCCAGCATGTCAGCAGGCCAGCCCCGTGAGCTAGCCTGGGAAAGTGACCAGGATGTGAGGACACTGAAAGGCGACACTGGGGATGACTGGAGGAGAAGTGATGCTAGCAACGTAAACGCATTTTCTCAAGAACGTTGACCTAATAAGGCCTTAGGCAAATGATTCTGAAATTTACCCTGTCAGAATCTACCTGTGAATTGACAAAAACCTAGGTTTAGAAAGCCAGTCTTGAAGCATCAGCCACTGGCGTGTAATTTAGGTCTCACCAGGAGCTGGGGTTTGGCTTGTTGTGAATCACAGTTTGAACAGAGTGAACCCCATTATCTGTGAATGGCTTAATTCCAGTGGTCCAGGGCTTGCTTCATCTAACCCCACATCAAGACACCAGAGGATCCCAGAAGGGGCAGGGAGTGGGTGCTTGGCCATTGCCAGAGGGTGTGAGATTCGTCTGTGAGACTTCAGATAGTACTAAGGGTATCTCCAGGTTATTAGGGGCTTTTAAAATAAATAGGTCAGCTTAGAATCTTGAACTTTTCATCTCTCTGTTTCTGAAGTTCTTTTCCTGGACTCTCTTTTGCATGGAAGGAGAGCAAGTTAAAAGGAAATGTTAAATTCTAAGTGTGGATAAAAATGTAACACACAATGCGCTTCAAAAGAAATTCATTTAGTAAGGAAAGTTTTTCAAAAACCAAGGCCCACTTATATACAGAAATTTCTTATTACCTTTTATTTCCATCTAACTGCCAATCTGGGATTATAATGAGGAAATGAAGTCATTCTGGAACTCGCTGAATGTATTGTGTGCCGACTGGTAGAGGATAGGAGACACAAGTTAGATAAGAGGCTGGTTCCCATGTTCAGTGGCCTTGAGCTTTATATTATTTTTTATGAAGCAATACTGACAAATTTCTCCTAGATGAGAATAAGGACATGGCAGCTTACCTAAGAATGCTGTCATAGGTAAACATTTTGGAAGAGTGTAAGCTAAAGGATATTAAAATAGTTTGGGGCAATTTAAACTTCATGCTTCTAATAAAAATACTCATTAGCCAGGTATCACATATAATCAATCAATTATTTTAATAAAAGATGTATTAGTTTAGTCCCTCATGAAAACTCTGGTTAACAGGATAACAGAGTAGGTGTTTTATGGCGTCCAACTGACTTAAGATAGTTTAATAATGGATCTTCATCCAGAAAGTTGACAGATTTCATGGAAAAAATGACCGAATTACCTCATGCTGCTTTTTTCTTACTCTTAACACTCCAGGTCCTGAAATGGAAGACAAAGACTGGGGGGAAGGCGGGGGGAAAATGCATAAAAACAGAACGACTCACTTTTTTTCAGCACTCATAGAAATATATATGAAATATATATTGTGCTGGAATTTAAAAGCTCTTTCGAAACAGTTAACCACCAAAATTCAAAACGAAACAAAAAATCCTTAAGATGGGCCCAAGACAGTAAGGAAACTGTTAGACTCCTAACATCACCCACGGGGCCTTCACAGTGAAGTGCTTCAGGTGTGCCTTAGTTCCGATTCCATTAATTTAAAACTCCTTCAAGTCCAAGGTGCATCAATAGCACATCATGTTCCAATAAATATATGACAATTTGAACCAAATGATGGGTGGAGCTGGACAACCAGGATTAATATTTTAGCTCAGTGTGCAGAAAGGAACAACCAAACACGTTTTACAAAGCTGGGGTTCAGGAAGAGAACTCAAGAGTTCAGTTTGGGGGCCTCCTCAGAGATAAGCAACTCACACTATGCTTTTTCTTCTTGGGAGAAGACTCTGAATGTACTTGATTCAACAACAAATCTCTCAGCCTGGGAGTGTAATATGAGATAAACCTGGGCTCATGATCAGAGGCAAATGCCTAAATGAACTTGCAAGATGCTTGTTTTTGAGGAGAGAAGTGGCTCGTTTAGCCGTTAAATATATATTATGTGCTAAGCCTATACTTTGGGCAAATGCTCCAGGTGAGAGCCAATATATGCCATACTCCCTGCTCCAAGTAAAAAACGAGACAAAAATGTATTTCAGCATCCAGAGTCAGTTCTCCTTCCATCACCATATATTTGATCCCATTTACCTTCATCTAGCACTCCCCTTGCCCCTTACCTGGGTGGTGAACACACAATGTGATGTATAGATGATGTATTACAGAATTGTACATTTGAAACCCATGTAACTTTACTAACCATTGTCACGCCAATAAACTTTAGTTACAAAAAATATATTTTATAAAATGCATTTTAGGAAGTGGCCCTGGAATTTAGGAGGCATGGGGCCCTTCCGGCTCAGCCCAAAGCAGGGGATCCTGGGAAGGGCTGGGTCCTGGGCCTGTGGCGTGGGGCTACGGGCAGGACAGCACTCATGGTCCCCCCTCCAACACCCCCACCACCACCACCAGGGCCTTCTTTACAGGGTCCCTACCCTGCTGGCAAGGTTCTTGGAAAGAAAGCGACTTTTACTCTTTCCATATGGTAGAGCTGGAAGCCGGGTCATTTGATTTATTCTCGTTAAAATGTAAATGATGCTAACTTTACAGTGCCAGGAGTCGGGAAGAGATACCATCCCTGCTTGAGGGAACAGATAATTTGCTTCATGATGATGGGGGGACTTTTACTTGGAATGTATTGGAAAATATCCAGAAAATAGACAAGGAGGCAGAGACATTGCAATCTGAAAACATTCTCTTTGAAATGGTAGAAAGATATTTCTGCTAACGTCTCATTTGGCAAATATAGTCTCGATAACAAATTTTTTTCATGATGCTAATTTAAGATAGTGGACTAAAATAGACTGAGATTAATTTATAATCAAATCACTATTTCAATCTCTGTAAAGTGAAAAGTCATCTGGTGTAGCCAAGACCTAAAACTAACTTGATTATTTTGCAAAATTGAAGAAATTCAGCAGGGTAATGTGCCATAATTGAGCTATGTGCTATAACAGAACCTACATTTTCTTTTCATGCACTTACTAGATTAAGAAAACATCCTTCCTGGCTATCATTTATTTCCAAGGATCCTGATTCTGCTATCTACAGAACACCGTTTTAGCAGATAAAATGCAAGTAGTGGTAAATCAGAGCATTTAAGAAATTAGAATTATTTAATTTTTACTAAGAGTTGTAAAACTTAGTGAGCAGAAGAAAAAGCCACCCAAAATGTGTGCTATAAAATTCTCTCTTCCCCTCTCTCTCAGCATTAGGTATTACCGGTTGTCAAGATGATGCCAAAATGAACACTCTTTCAAAACACATCCTTAACTGTCAGGCGAGAACAATTCTCATTGAGTGTGGGAGGGAAGGAGAGAGGAAAATGAAATCTGATGTGTTTTCCTGGAAGGTTTGGATTAAAGTCTCAATTCTCTGCCGCAGGGCCCCCAAATAACGATGCTTTGCCCAAAGTGAAGCCAAACCAAGAATCTCCATTTTCAGGGAAGCTGGCAGCTGCTTGGAGGAGGAACCTACCCAACACAAAAATCAATATTATCTCATTTGCAGCATTCCATCTTGTGCTCATGGATGAAAATAAGATTCACATTATCTTGGAACTTAATTGCTTCATTCACATTGTGCCCAAAATATTTCAGAAAGGATATGTTTTAAAACATATAAATAAAATGGAGCATGAATTATTTCCTGTTTAACCTACATTATAATTTCATCTTTGTGGTTAATTTTCTCATAGACCTGACTCTCTAGAAGAATTATATTTGAAGGATTCAGATGATGAATTATTTAGAGAAATGAATACTTCATTCCAAGTATTTTATAATTTGAAATGACTTACATAGATACGATTTTCCTTTAAGCATGGGACTTAAAGCCAGGCTATATTTGTGATCACTTAGCATTGATTCTTAGATATTATAAAAGGAAAAATGAATCTTGAATCATACTTCCTAAACCTGATGGAATGGTTCTGTACTTAGAAACTGTCCGTTATAATCATGTACGTCCCTACTGACCTCCTTCACACAATCTGTCTCGGGACTCCTTTCTGACTATATTCTCATATCAAGGTGAAGCATAGGTTAAAAGGAAGAAAAAAACCCAAACAATATCCTTGTCATCCTTTGCTGGCAGGTGGCAGAAGACCTGTGTCTTCAGAAGTCCCAAAGCATTTAATAGCTAGTGAAAGACAATCGTAGGGACAGATGAGCAAGACTTAGGGTTATTATTTTGTTTCTCACTTACGCTCTCCATGCTACGTCCTCGATCAAACACGCAGTAGGAACCAGAAATAATCCCAACCAGAAGTGTGCGGAGCTCAGGACCATCGTTGCCTGCCAGAAACAGAAGTGACATGGGTATTAATGCTTTTTCTTTCAAAAAGGTTTAATCAAGGTAAAATATCCCATAACCCAAAGCAACAGAAAGTATTAAATTCAGTGAAAGTTAAAACACACACCTAGGAAGAGTGTCAAGGGGGCCTGACGGGCTGAGCACCTCTCCATGATTTCTATCAGCTCTAGTCTCCATTCTTTTATTTTGACAAGTGTTGCCCACCCCTTTGATGAAGTGCTTGAATCCCCTTTTGGATCAGAATACTGTCCTAAATCCCTCCTGTGGAGAAAGTATGTGGTGGGGCATCAGACTTCTATGGAAAAAACTTTAACCTTCTCATCCGCCTCACTTATCCATCAGTTCACAGTCCTTCGCTGCTCATTCATTCACGGAACCAGTATCCTTGGAGCCAAGCACATTATTTCTCAACAGCCAGAAGGGGAGGAGGATGTACAGATTACAGTCTTTGCCTTCAAGGAAGTTAAAGTTGTGTGGTACACACACCCATACCCCCCCACACACACACACACAATTGTGTGGTGTAATCTACATGACACAATGGAATACAATCGTCATGATCACATTCTACGGGGGCTCATGATCACATTCTATGGGGCTTCAGAGGATGGCTAGAGGGCTGGGAAGACTTCTTAAAGCAGCCAGAGTGTGGGATGTGCCAACCCCATGCAGCCAAAGCCAAGCCCACGCCTAACCATGCCTTTCTTGCCTCTGAACTCCACCACATAGCCCTGTTTGTCAGAAGTTATGACAATGAAACTGGGAAGCAGTGAGGTTTGGGGTTAGGCTGCACTCCAGCCCCGGCCCTGGGGGACTTGCTTTCCTTTCTGAAGGAACAAATGGAAACCTTAAGCACAGGTGAGTACACTTTGTCCCATCAATCACAGCTCTCAGAATTCATCCTAAGGAAGTAAGAAAATGTGTGAAGAAGCAAGCAGAAGAATATTCACATAGTGCTGGACTATCAAGAAAAGTAAGAGATAAATGTCCAAGAAAAGGACTTACTAAATAAGTATACTGTGGTCTGTCCAATGGGCTGCTATGCAGCAATTAAAGGGATCTAGAATTACATTTGTTGAGACAGAGAGGTCCCATGTTATACT
The DNA here is from genome assembly GCF_001890085.2 of Hipposideros armiger. NCBI lineage: Eukaryota > Metazoa > Chordata > Mammalia > Chiroptera > Hipposideridae > Hipposideros > Hipposideros armiger. The sequence continues at coordinate 2,485,910 of NW_017731510.1, read as the reverse complement.
GCTCAGGAAAAATCTGGGCTCTGAGACAAGGTCTTATAGGGGCCTGACCATGGCCACGGACGTGTGGAAAAAGAAGATGATTGGCCCAAGCCTCCAACTGCACTTGAGATGTCATTTTCCCCGTGCAGGCCACCCACAAGGTATTGTATCATTGTAATTAATACATACGTCAATATACATCTCTACGTACCATACTTTTGGTAGCCCTGTTTTAGTATTTCCTCACCTTTAACAAACACATCCCAGGACTTCAGAAACAGTGAAGTGGCCCAGGCCTGATGGACCTGAGACTACCAACCCTTTGCTTATGTGCATGCTGATAAGTTCAGGAAACATGCACAGAGTGGCATATCAGGCGAAGTGTCTGGGTACTACAAGTGCTGACTTTTATTTTCACATCTCTTTGGCTATCTCTACTTCCTGTGTTTTCTATAGAAAACATATATTACTTACATGAAAGAAAAATTTAACACCCCCTCCCTCTGTCCCCACAAACAAACTAGAGGAAGTCATTGGATTAGCCGGCTGCATTCTGTAGTCCAGCCTTCCCCCTCCAATCTTCTGGCCTCTGTGGGTGACAGGGTCCCCAGGAGCCCCGCTGACAGGACCCCTTGGGTTTTGCTCTTGCTACAAATGCCTAGGGGGGTGCGTGGCCCACGGGAGGTGGACTTGTTCAAGCTATACTTGTGGGCTACATCCCAAGTCTTCTGCTAGGTATATTTGTCAAAGAATTCAATCATTTAAAAACAAATTTTACAACCATAATGTCATATTTTAAATGCATTATGAAACTCAGAACTTTTCATTGCTGAGGGAAATAAGAAAAATGAACTTTGAAATGCCCTGTTGGAAATGTGAAGCCCGTCCTAAATTAAGGTTATGTGGAGATTTGCAAGTATTGTTGTTTTGTTGTTGGTTTTTAAAACCTGCAGCTGTGAAGACATGTATATAACTAATTCTAAAGATGTGTCTCCAGAAGTTTCTACCACGCTGATTTTCACAGATTGACAGAGGTCCAAATTCCTAAAGTCTTAGCTAAAGCCCGAGCTTCAGTTATTTAAATGTACTTAGATTGTTCTTGTTCTCTTAGCATAACAAAAAAATGTTTATTGAGCTGAGCTAGGTGACAAATGGCACTTAATTACTCTCCCCTCCCCCTCACATATACTATTGAGTGAGGTTTTAAAACCATTCTTTTGATGTGGTAACAGTACCTTTGGGAAGAATGCACCCCTCCATTAACAAGTTGTTAGCTAGCAATGAATATTAACCACTTAGGTGCCAAACACACAGGACCCACTGTGGTAAATTAGAGGAAAGTGAGGCTCAGGTTGGTGCAATTACTTGATAAATTAGGACACAAGCTGGTGACAGCTGGGATGGGTTGACGGCTCGTCTGATTGTAATGCTGCACAGCACCGCCTCGAGTCAAACAAGAAGTATTAACCAGGGACACCCACAGAACTAGTGACCCGGGACTGGCGCCTCCACTAGCTTCAGTGTGCTACGAATCACACACACTGATCCACAGTGCCCGTGACAAGCCATCCATGACCATGGCGACAGATGAGAAAAGGTTTTAAAAAGGAGTCTGGCATAACCCGAGTTAGGTAAGCCCAGTTTGTGTTCTCCAGTGTGGGGCGAATTTGAAAAGATATGGTAGAGATGGAGGAGGCAACAGCTCGAGTGTGGGGAGACAAAAACTAAGATTGCTTTGCATCACTTGCATCATTTAATCCTTCATAGACCCATTTTGCAGAAGAAAAGTTAAGTTTGCAACTTCCCCCAAGGACCTGCAGCCAGAGAGCAGGGTCATCAAGATTCGAACCGAAGTCAGTTGGCCCCCAAGCCCTCCCCCCTCCCTTCCCCCGCCTGCGTCTACAGGGCGGAAGAGAAAGTCTCCAAGTTTAGAGACAGCACAGTACTCAAGGTATATGTCTGACTTCAATTTAACACCAGAAACACCAAGCCCCAAACTCAACATTTACAGTACAAGAAAATTTGGAGAACTTGTAAAGTTACAAAAAGGAAAGGAAACACAGGAAGAAAAAAACTCCCCAACCCCTCCGCCCCAACCCAGCAACAACAAAATAAAACCCAAAATATAGTGATAGCTTCGTAAGAATACTGTACAACCCCTTTTCTCCTCAGCAGAAAATACTGTGGCCAGATAAAGTACTTCGTGAGACCACACTCACTTGCCATGGGAGAGAGAAAGCAAATTCCAGGCTGAAGTCCAGTTCTTCATTTCCTGTAATCATTCTCCCCCATACAACATGCCTATAGCCTGGTGCCAATTTTAAATTTAGATTTACTGAAAAGGGGGGAAACAGCTCAGCTCAATATTTTGCAACGTCCTCAGCAGCACTCAGGAGCCCTGTGTGAATGCAAATAGATTTGCAGAAAAACAACCAAGGGATCCAAGAAGCACCGGACATCCCTCCGATAACTCAAATAACTAGCCCTATGTTTTAATCCTGATATTTAAATGCCAACCCTGTGGCAGGTCCGCCTACACGAAATTTAAAAATTGGTGGTAACATTCAAATTCTTCCCCAGCCCATGATGAGAAGGAATTTCCCAATTTCCCAAACAGGCTGTGAAGAGGTAGAGTGTTGTTTCTGCAATTTGCTTACTTAGGATATTTGCTAGAGAGAAAGATGAGGGTTTAGGTCCCTTGAATATTAACTTTTTTTTTTCCAGGTAGTGGTCATTTTGGTTTCCCATTTTTTTCTCTTCAGTACCCTATTTTAGAGACCAAACAGTTGGTCTGACCAAACAGCTGTATTGTATCACCCAGAATGACCCCTGCACCCTGCTCTGCACAGGCTTCCTGCAGTAGTTTTTTGGATGAGAAGTCAGGCAGTTATGACCATCCTGGTATGGGCGCTTAAAGCAGGGAACGTGGGATTGGGATGCAGAAATCCCCGTTTAAAACTGGTGCTGTGTCATCTGCAGGCTCTTCTACTTTCAGGAACAATAAAAAGCAATGTTCACGGAGACAGTCTCTATCTTCTCCATCATGGGGGCAGTTGTCCCCCAGGGGTGAGGGGAGGGCTGCAGGAACACCATGGGACCAGCTCCGACTCTCCTCCCACACAGGTGAGCCTGCTGGCTTCCAGAAATCATGCTCAGGGTCTGTATGTCTGTGGCATAGTGTTTATATCATGTGTTTATAGGCAACTCTAACAATCGGTACTGTGATTGTTAAAAGAGGTGCTGTGCTGACATAGTTCTCCATCTCCCTGAAGAGAAAACTTAGATGCCCAACAGTTACAAAAACCCTGATAATTTAGAAAATTAGGTTGAATGTTAAAGTACAGTGTTTAGGACAGATAGCCCATCTCACTGATTCGCCATCTGAACAATGAGCTCCTGGAAGAGATTATGACCTGCTGGCCCCTGCATCTAGAAGGTCCAGAGACTGGCTCCAGGCACTGAGCCCAGCGCCCTGGAATAGACAGATGCTGCTTTCGTGTCACTTAACTTAATTCAGTGGCTGCTGTGGTGTCTGAATACACAGTCTCGTGGCACAGTCTGTGGGTTGCCCACACTTCCCAAGATAGAGGAAGGACATGCTCTGCTCACTCCTCCCACAGACGCATAAAGCCAACATCTCAAGTCAAGAGCTTGGTGGAGGCACCACTGAGGAAGGGCATTTGAGAGGACCAAAGAGAATGACCGGTGAGTGTTTTTTGAAAGGCCGAGGGGCCATGAGGGCTTCTGTGGGAGGCTGGATTGCACTGTCTTGAAAAAGAGCACTGCTTTAGTTTGCTCAGGCTGCCATAACAGAATACCAGAGACTGTGGGACTTAAACAACAGACATTTGTCCTCACAGTTCTGGAGGCTAAACGTCTGAAATTGGGGGTCCCAAAGTGGTTGGTTTCTCCTGAGGGCTCTCTTTCTGGCTTGTCGATGGTCTTCTCACTGTGTGCTCACATGTCCCCTTTGTGGGTCTGCGTGTGTGCATGTATACACATGGGGTGAGGGGGGAGCTAGCTTTCTTGCATCTCTTCTTATAAGGACACTAATCCCATCATGAGGGCCCCACCCTTAAGATACTGTTTAAAATGAATTATCACCCAAAGGCCCAATAGCCAAATACCTTCACAGTGGGGATTAGGGCATCAACACATGAATTTGGGGAAGCGGGAAGCAACACAAACATTTGGTCCATAACAAACCTGGGCACCTGCCCAGGCTCCAATACCAGCTCTGCCACTTCTGCTAACTTAACCGCTATGCCTCAGTTTCTTCCTCTGTAAAATGGGAAAAATATAATACTTACCTCATGGGGTTACTACGAGGCTTCAATGAATTAATAAATGTAGAGCACTATAAAAAAGTGCCTGGCACATGTAAGTGCCATATCCATTACCTATAATAGAGTTTGTTAATGCTACTGGCATAACCACAAATCTTATTTAGGAGTTATCCTCAGGGATGCCAAGTGTGACTCCTGAGTGGGTTCTGAGGGGGAGTTGAGTCCAGAAGATTACATTCTGCTCCACCTGTCGGGAGAATGTTTACCCACCGCTATTCTCAGGTAGGTGTCGGGTTGCGCTGCAGGCTGCAGAATTCCCAAATTATACTGCGATCAAGTTTCGTATAGGTGGTAATAGGCAGCAAGCAATAGTGACGCAGATGGGAAGCTAAGATCTATTCTTTATGCTCAAGCATAAGCACCACTCATGGTGCGTATTGATGATATGTTGCCTTCTAATTTTAATCAATTAAGGTGGATGTCATGTCATTGCACCAGGTAAAGCCCTCCTCTTCTCTCTCATCTCCACAGAATGGCACTCAGAGCCCAGGCTCAGCTGTTGCTGTACGATGGTGAAGGATGTACATCAATAACTCTGCACCCGGGTGGAAAAGAAAAAAGAGTAGGTGCCAATTGCTATGAAAAATCTCCTCCTTGGAGCTGCATGCCCAAAGGCTGAGTCACAGCCCCAGGGAGAGGGCACATCCTCAACCCGAAGGCCCTTGTGTTCCAGGGCCTTAGCTGCTGCCACAGGGCTGAGGGGTGAGGGAGGTCTCCCTAGTCACACAGAAGTGAACAGCTGTAGAATAACCAGCCCATGGCCATTTTCTTATCCTCAGCAAAGACTGAAAAGGAATTCGGGGCTAGAAGATCCTGGAAATCTTCTTGGCCTCCACATTTTTCTGTTGACTCCCAGTTGCAAGAATTACAAACTGAAGATATATCATCGTTTCAGATGATGACAAAGACTTCTCCCACACCAGGGGCTCGCCTCACAGGTACAGAAGGCAAGCAGTGACCCACCTGGCCTGAGAGGAGTGACCCCAGGAAGGACTATTGCTCCAGCTTTTACATGTGACATTAGTGAAGATGGAGACAATGGGAATTACAGAATTAATAGAAGGTATACACACACACACACACACACACACACACACACACACACTCACACTCACATACACCCTAAAATGAGATCTTTTATCTCACTGCAAAGTCCTTATCGCTTACTCCTTTGGGTATTTAGAATACCTTTAAAAATGCTAACATGACCTTGAAAATTTGTGTATTCTAAATTAGAGTGCCAAGGTGGTACTCTAAGTGTATTTACATAAAGACACTTCTGGCATCTTCAATCTCATCCAAAGGTTTGAAAAATAGTCATTTCATATTAAAACCAAGGGTAGTTTCACAATAAATTTGAATGATTTCTTTTTCCCTAAAACCAGAGTCTTCAAATAAATATCATTTTTGAGATGCAATGCTACAGTGTATATCCCCAGGCCTCCAGGGGAACGTATGTCTTCTCTCTCCTCCATGGTTTTGGGCATTTCATGGGCAAGTTTGAGGAGAGTTGAATTAACAGTCACGAATAGTTATCTGGGTTTGAGCATAATTTAGACATTAGATGGCCTATCAGCAGGCATTGGACAGTCACAGGAGCAGTAAGCAGGAGCTAGGGGTGTGCCTGGAAGGGCTTTGAGTCACCAGGCTTTAACTACACCACGGTTTCGCTCAGATCCAGGCTTCACTTGGCTCTTGCTGTGGGTCAAGATCTTTCTACTTTCCACTCTCTTGGATTTCCTGGGGGTACTTCCCAATCTATATCCCAGAATGAAGGTGTAGGAGAGGGGCTCTCAGGACAAGAGAGACACCCCCCTGGGGTCATAGCCACTGTGCTCCATCACCTCAGTAAGTCACAAGGAACATTTCCCGAGGAAGCGGTATTCTGGGACCCAACAGAACAGCCCTGGGTCTTTGGGTCCTTTTTGCTCTGGTTGGTGAGGGGGAGTCGGGGGTTGGATTTTCTCAGCAGTGGAGTCTGGTGTTGAAGGATGGAATTGCATGGGATAGACCCGTGCCTTTGAGCCTTAGGCTATAACATTTAAAGAGGTTAATTGACCTCGCTGTGCCTCAGTTTCTGCCTCTGTAAAACCAAAGTGGCAGTAGCACCTACCTCACCAAGCTGCCGTGCCTCTCACACAGTCAGCAGCATTCAGAACACATTTCATTTCACCCAAACTCCAAGAAGCCCTGGGCTAAACCTTCAAAAATAAGCACATACTTCTTCCTTCCTCCTTTGCTCCCCCACCCCCAAACATCTGTACCATGCCTTGTGCTGATCGTGAAACAGCTTTGACTGTAAAATGACTCAGATGGAGCAAATGAGCTCAGTGGCTGGTGCATGGTACCCGGGCGTCTGTGCCTGTGCCAGCTGGCCGCCCGCCATCCATCCCTCAGCGGGCCTTCCCAGAGCAGAACAATCCGGGGACCCCTCAATGAGACATTTTCTCCAATGTTTTCTTTAACTCTGACAACTGCAACTGAAATTTAGCAGCAGCTTATGGGCCCCCGGGATTCCTTCTGCATATTTCTCTCTCTCTCTCTCTCTCTCTCTCTCCTCTCTCTCTTTCTCTCTCTCTCTCTTTTTCACGCTGTTACTTTTTACTGCTCCTCCAACACCAAAGTTCCCACTTTTTTTTAAACAGGAAAAGGTTCTTGGGTAGAAATGACTTGACTTAATAAAGAGTTTCTGATAACCAAATGAATATTGCAAAATATCCATTTCAAGTATGATTTCAAGAAATTAAAATAATGCTTCCTGCTTTTCAAGTTGATTTCTTTCTTCCACAAAACTGAAAACTTTAGTCACAACCAATCTGCCTTCCTTCTGCCAGCAGTTTCAAGCATTCGTTATGTGTCAACCTCTCAGTTACTTACAAGAGACACACAGATGAAGCGAGCACCTCCTCCTCATCACCTACAGGCGTCACCTACACACTGGCAGCAGGGAGTGCCAATTGTTACACCACTTATTCGCCTCTGTATACACTGCTGGGAGCACACAGGGGTACACCAGCAGACCCTGCAGCAACTCCCAACTCCCAAAAAGGGAATCGTAAATAATATACATGTCTATTATTCACAAAACCACCCCTCACTTCCTCCCACCCCTTCTCTAGCATTTCCTGTTTTCATTAACAACACCACTGGCCTCAGGCACAAGTGAGAGGCAGGTCTTGGTTGCAGCTCCTCCTCTCTTCTATGGAACCTCCCTTCCTGGGTACTCCCACATATATTGTTTATAAGCCCCACAAAAACCCCTGCAATTCTTCAAAGCATCTCACAGGGCAACAACAGGTTAGAAAATAGTCATTTTCATAAAAGGGAAGTGACTTGAGTGGGCAGAGGAGATCTCCAGCCGACACACAGCAGCTCTCCAGAGATTTTCAACTTGTAGATGCTTAGACTTAACCAAACTAGAGGTCTTATTACTCTAAGGTGCTCCAGAGGACCAGGGTCTCCTGCGCAGGGATCCTGGACTGTTTCAGATGCTCTCTAGGTTCAAAACCTGGAGTCAGATGCTCAGGTTCCTGCAAAGGTGGCTAGTGGAGCATCACCTGGCCCCACTCTGCTCGGACCCTGCTGCTCAGACACAACCCCAGAGGCTTTGGGCCTGGACACGAAGAGTCCCATATAACAACACTTGATCTATAATAGCAGTCAAGCATTCTGCCTATGGATGAGGGGAGGGGGGCTGGTCAGTGCCTGGTGCTACTCATCTAGGTGGAAAACATCCAACAACGTCCTACTTCACACCACAGGCACACATCACTTCCAGGAAGATCACAGGCCTCAAGGCGAACGGCAAAACGTTAAAACGTTTAGGAGAAAAAGTAGGAGAATATCATTAGGACCTTGATTAGCTTTTAGAAAATGTGCAAAATGGCCAAAACCATGAAGGAAAAGAGATGAGTCTGACTGCAATAAAATGGAAATGTCCTGCACTAACAGATACCACAAAGTTTAAAGAAAAGCCACAAGTTCAGAGCTTTCCTGTATGTAGGCCATTCCTGGTTCTACAGGGAAACTCATTCATGTCCACAAACAGATATGGACATACAGGAATGTGCACTGTAGCATTTCTGGTAATTGCAACAAAAAAGGAAACATAAATGTTTATCAATAAGAGAATAAGTAAATTTTAGCATATTTATATAACTGAAAAGAACATTAAAATGAATGAACTACAATTATATCACTATGGATAAATGTCAAAAGCAGATTAAAAAAAAATGCCGAAACAATCCAGTGTTGAGGGGAAAGGTGCATATGATACAATATATATAAAATTTCAAAACCCTGCAAAAATCAATGTTGTATATTGTTTATATTTTCTATAGGTTTATACACACATAATACATGCATGAAAATAGTAAGCATTAAAGTAACAAGAGTATTTCTATGTCAAGGGGAATAAGATTGGGAGGGCCACTGGGGGGGACTCAAAATATGGTTAACATTTTACTTCTTTTCAAAAAGATATGAAGCAAGTAGTATATTAATATTTGAGTAGGCTGGGTATTTAATTCCATGGCCTTTGTCTCTCTGTTGAAAAATTCTATTTGAGGCCACCGCATATGGCACAGTTGTGTGACACCCACATTAAGTGTTGCATTTTATTTATTTATTTATTTATATTTATTTATTTATTTATTTATTTATTTATTTATTTTTCATGTGTGAGTCGAACTGGCAACCTTGCTGTTAAGAGCACACACTCTGTCCACTGAGCCATCCAGGCAGCAGCTCAGCTCAAGGTGCCGAGTTGAGTCCCAGCCGCGGGTGGGTATAGCCCACCATCGAACAGGCAATGTTGTCATTAGGAGCATGTGCTTTCACCAGCTGAGCCATCTGGCCACCTGTTGGCAGCTCAGCGGCAGCTCAGCTTGGGCGCAGCTCGGGCGAAGCTCACTGGCCCATGTGGAAATCGAACCAGTGACCCTGTTGCTCAGAGTTCATACTCTTTTTTTTTTTTTTTTTTTTT
>NW_017731510.1:2462657-2476381 GCF_001890085.2 Hipposideros armiger | reverse complement strand
TTGTTCAGCATCTTAGCTGTGGAGGGCAGTGTCACTGGCCCTCATATGTGGGATCCGAACTGGGGCCCTCTGGCATCCCAAGCCAGCTCTTAACCAACACGCCACTCGGCTGGCCCTCAGAGTTCATACTCTTAAGCAAACTCTTAACCAACTGAGCCACTCGGCCGGCCCGAAGTGCTGCATTTAAAGGATGGATCCACAGGTGTGAATTCACAAAGGTTCAACTCAGTATGTGATGCTGCTAGGACCGCTTGGGGAACAAGAGGGGCAGTCCTTGTCCTCTAGCTGCTTTTGGTCACTGTAGGAGGAGTAGTCAGGTAGTTGTAAAGCAAAGTTGGGTACCACTAGTTCTGTAACAGAGACACTGTGTGGGGCCATTGAGATTCCATCCATGTGCAGGTGATGAGAAACCCTCTGGCCAGAAGAGCAGGAATAAAGACCCAAGTAGGGAGTATACATTCTGCTCAAGGAAAATATGCTTGGGTTTAGGGCATGTGTAGAGAGATTAGCCTAAAACGGGAGGGAAAAATGTTGAACTGAGGGGTTTAGATTTCACTCAGGAGACAACAAAAAGTCACAGAAGGCATTTGGAACAAGGATCATCCATCAAGACACCAACTTATGGGAATGACCGGAGTGTGGGCAGATTCTGGAAAGCCAAGGAAGGAGGCCTCGGAGGCAGCCATGGGGACAAAAAGAGCCTCAATCGCTCCGAGGGCAGCAGAAAAGGGGAAAGCACAGGGCCTCAGCAAAAGCAGAAGCCGGCCTTGAAGGGCCAAGGTTCTGAGGCTGAGTAACTAACTTTCAGGAAGTTCTGGTTTTGGAAAGAGGCTGAGGAAATGTGGGTGTGGGGGTCAAAATAAAGATAGACCTGTGGAGACTGATGGGGACAGCCATGACAATGAGGAAAGAGCTACATTTACTCTGTGCTGCCTGTGTGCCAGGGAATGTTCTCAGCCTTCTCCGTGGATTAGCCCATTTCACCCTCCCCAACAACACCATGAGGTAGGCACTAGTGTCATTCCTGTCCTACAGATGAGGTAACTCAGGCAAGAAAGGTCAAGTAACTCAGCCAGGGTCGCACAGCTGGCACATGGCACAGTCAGGGTTTGAACCCAGCCATCTGACCCCAGAGCCTACGCTCTCTCACAAGAAAGGTGGGCTGACCTATATGTTTGTGGTCATTTGTACCACAGTGATGAATAAACCTGTGATGAAAGAAAGGTGACACATGGTAAGAAAAGCTTGAGATTAGAATCTGGGTGATACCTATCTTAGGAGGTAGCAGAAAGAAAAAGAGTCAGGATTCAATTAAGTGTTAGTCAGGGAGGAGGAGGAAGCCCCAGGATGGCCCTGTGTAAGGACATTTGAGGAAAGATGTCGGGGAGGAGGAAAGAGTATAGCAAAACGCGTGAGTAAATGGGCAGAGGAAGGAAGTGCGGCCAGAATGATGAGATGGCAGTGGTGATAGAGAATCTTGAAATGTGACAAAATCAAGAGGGAAACTGGTGAAGGGTGGTCCCAGAGTGAGAGGGGAAGACATCAAGAGCCAAGTTGGAAGACATGGCTTTGGAAGTTCAAGGGCCTATTGGTAACTCAGAGATGGAAGAAGGTGGCAAGAGTAGTTGGTGATTTGAAGATATTTCTGAGTGGCCTGGAGGCAGAAACAGACAGGAAGAGACCTGGATCTCCATGAGTAAGTAGAAGGTGAGGTCATGCATTCAGAACAAAGCCCCTCTGGGGCTACAGAGCGGGGGTGGGGGTGGGGGTGGGGGAAACCTTTGAAAATGCTGCTTGGAGAACAGGAAGCCAGATATATAGATCTTACAATACCAATGAGAGCCCAACTCCCAGCACCAACAGATGAATTTGATGAGGATACAAATCATGTGACTTTCTCTGAAAATGCCGACAGCCTAAGAGGATAGAGCTAAGCAAGCAGATGGTGGGGAGTGACAAGGTAGAAAAATCAGAACCAAGAAGGGCAAGGGAATTAAGGAGGGGAATGAATGACCCACTTAAATAATTGATTTTGGAGCCTAGCTGGAAAAAAGGAAGATGGCGGCTGGGAGAACTGGTAAGAGTACATTCATAGAGTATCTACTGGACACCAATTATAAGGTTGAGATAGAGATAATGACAGTGAAGGTGAAAAGAAGGTCTCAGCAGGAACAAGAGCCTAGACACAGCAGGAGAATAGGGGTTGCTGTGAGCCCAGGGGAATCAGGTGCTAAGATCATGTAGAAGACAAAGACTTCAGTGACCAGGTGGTAGAGGTATAGCCTTGCCAAGGAATGAGACAGTGGCTGCAGAGAAGGGACCCACAGGCCCTAAAGAAATCATAGGATTACAAAGATATGATAAACGTCCACCCACATATGTAGGAAAATCCCCAACAATGTAGCAAAAGTCAGGAGTAAAAATCAGTGTGCAGCTCTGAGCAAGGTAGAAGGCTCTATAACCAGACACATGAGCTAGAAGAGATATGGCCTGGACGATGCTTCAGGAAAGAGTATGTGGACTCCTACACCCTGTCTATGTTTCAAGTGGGAGCTACAGTGGAATATATATCGTATAAATCGACTAAAAATGTCTTATTTAAAAAAAGCAAACAATGAACCAGATCTGTAGATGGAATGCTTTCAAGGGAAAACGCTCTATTTTAGCTCCTGTAATGAGTCCAGTAAGAGAAAGAGGTGTACAGAGAGGGACAATGGATGGTAACTGGGCAAAAACAAGGGTAATAGGAGCAGGCTAGAGATATGGAGTAGTTTGCATGAGGCAAGCAAAGGAAAGGAGAAACTAGAAGGGGGATATATTCAAGTTCAATGTGTTGTCTCAGGAATGTACTATAGACTTCCTTCCATGGACCCGGGACACTCATGACTTCTTTACAATTGTTAAGAAATGTGCGTCTCTTCCTTGCCCCTTTGGTGAATGAATGGACTTTGAATCGAAGTCTGTCTCCTCCTCTGCTCTAGTCAAAGGTACATGAGCAGCTTGGGCTCAAAAGCTCCTGGGTGACTTGTGAAAAGAGCAGGCAATCCATTACGTGTCCTGTTTGCACCTTTGTTCCCATTACAACCGTAATTCAGACGAAACACATACACATACATGCATGTTTAGGTGTGAAAGTTAACACCATCTACAGTAATATGAAATACTACGTATGTGCAATGGGGTTAATTTACAGTTACTGAGGGATACATAACTCTGTAATTTCCTGGCTTTGGTCTGTAGAGTTTTTCAGACTCAACATTTTATTAACTTTTCCTTTAAACCAGCTATCTGTCTTTTGGCTAGTATTCCCCATCGTGTTAGCTTACATATTTCCAAGCTGAATATCATGTTGTAAAAGTCTGTCCATTTCCTCTCCTCTCTCTCAGTCCATCTGTATTTTTACATCTACCCTCCTGGGTCTTCACCTTTTTTGGCTCTGCAAATTTAATTAATGCACTTTTGACTTTCTTTACCAAGTCACTTGAAAATTTACATAAAACAGATCCAATTTTTTTCATCATACTCTAATAGAAACACTTCAGCAACATTTCCCTTTCCCATATATTTCAATTTGTCTTTTCAATGCAGCTTCCCTAATTTAAGAATTCTTAGCTACAGCCAAACGTGAATACTTCTGACTGATCCTTCTAGGAGGCCTTCTACATTTTCAGTGTTCCGCCATGTTAAAATCGAGTGAATACATAAATAACATCTGATACCATATGCTCTTCATAAAATCACCCAGACCTTCTTATATCTTTGTTTTCTGTAATACTGTTGAAGGCTCGGAGGGATTTATTTTGCTTTTATAGAAGTGTCTTCTTGCATTTCTATTAATTTGGGGGAAATGAAGATGTTCTGAGATGAGAAGCAAAATACAATAATTAGTCTTTTTTTTCCCATTAGAGAAAACCAGTGAAGTTACTTTGAGTGGCTGTTTTGTTTTGTTTTAAAGAAAGAATTCCTAGCTGATTGGATAAATGAATTCTCTGAATGCATTTGAGATTTTTAATCATAGAATATTTATTGCAAGGATCCACTTTATTTTCCTCATATTTTTACTTACTCGCTATGATATTTAATGCCAATGATATACAATTTTTTGTTTCCTTTATCTCTTCTTTCTTTAAAAACATCAGTAAGCTACTGTCAGTTCCTTTGTTCTCCATATTAACTACTTGCTTTCTCCCTAACAGAAGCATTTATGTTTACCCCCAGAAAAAGCATCATATATACTACATTCTTAGAAAAAACAAAACCGAAATTAATAAACTCTCAGGCAGCAACAGTTGAGCTTGCATCTTTGCTTGTAATTCTTTCTACTGAAATCCTTAACAGGCTACAAATACGTTGGCAATGGAACCAACAGAGGAGAAAAATCTGAAAACGTTTTCCGAATTTGATTCCTCCTAGAATCCCTATTTAAACACTTTGCCTTATTTCTAAAGTTTTCTTAGAAGGCCCTTATAGGTCAAGATGATTCTCACTCTACCATCCCTTTCTTTGTGGCTCTTTAAATAACCTGATTTTAAAACCAGTGACACTGAGATGTACCAACCAATACATTTGGATTGGTATGAGAAGTGCCAAACTGAAATTCACTAAATCTGCAGAGAGCTACCCGGAAACACTTAAGGAAAAAAGGAAGTCACCTCCTGGTTTGCTTTCCAGGGAGCTGTGCTACAATAAGAGTTGAGGATCACAGGCGGTCCAAGGAGTGGCCGGTAAAATGTTCCTAAGTGATGGCATTCTAGGCTTTGGGTTTCCAACTCATAGTATCTGGATAATGAGCTGAGCTGAGGGTTAGACAATACCATTGGTGGAGCAGCTAGACAAAGAAATTCCAGGACAGCCAGAAATGGCTGGGAAAAAATAGCTGTGTTATATTGGGATAAATCGAGCTCAGGCTTAAAGGAATTTTCCCAAGGCGGCGGGGCAGGGGCCACCAACCTTCCACTGTTCTGCAAACTGTCTTCCTGTGAGTCACCATGGAACTAATCGGAGGATTCTACTGTGACAAGTCAGTGTCATGATCCCATTAATTAATTGATAGATTAGAACATCAATGAAAATTTGTGGGATCAGGATTTCTTCCCTTGTCCATTCAGCTGGACTTCAAGATGATGATTTACTAGTTTTCTTTCAATTAAAGGACACCAGGAAAACATTTGTTTGGAGTCTTGGTTCGGAGGCCCACTGAGGTTTGTTTCATAGAACTTTTCACTAAAGGTTCAGCGGGGCCTGTCTGCGTCTCCGCAATGAATTACTTCCGCAGGCACTCGGGCCCACAGCCGCCCGAAGCCTTCCTTATAATCCCCAACATCTGTTCTATGTCCAGTGCTGACCAACGTGGGAATCGGCAAGTATTGGCTGTCAGGATCGGCGCAGATGAGCAAACACGCTCGCACAGCGTCAGCTGGGCCTGTGATTTCAGCTGAACACACCGGACGGAAGTGAGGCTCTAGTCTGAGCCATTTGCAACATAGAGGAAACACCTGTTTAGAACGCATCCAAAATAAATGTGTGTTGAGTATCTTGAGGGGCTGAGGTTGATGGCGGCAGTTCAGGTTACAGGGCCCCCGGGTTGTTGGGTGTATTACATACCCCAAATTCCTAGAGTTTATGCTAACATGTACTCTCCCAGTTTCTGATGGAGAAGGGTCTATCTAAAGGTGGTTTGCATCTTATTCCTTTTTGGGTGACATGCAAAAGCTCAGGAAATTCATAGCTTCAGCCTCAATCAAATGTCCCCTATTACCTTATTTTGGACTCAAGCCTAATACCTATCATAAAAATAAAAAGGAAATATAGTGTGCTGTTTTTAATATAATGCTTGATTTATTTGGGAGGATGATATGGCCCAAAGTAAAAATGAATCTTTGTATCAGTGAATTACACTGTAATAATGAGTCACTTCTCCACTTCTACCTAATCGATGGCCCAGCTGGGGAAGGGGACCAAACTCATTCAAGTTTGATCATCAGTGGAGACAGTTTATTTTATCTGCAGTATTGTTTCATTCCAAATGTATCCAGGATAGAATAACGAGTGACTATGAAACAAAAAGGCAACAGAATTTAACATAAAATACCAAATGAGACAATGCGTCCTTTAGGTAGGCAGCTTGTCTAACTCACCATAAACTAATATGGTGAATGTAACAGTTAAGTAATAAATAATCTCTTAGAGCCAAGTTTACAAATCTATAAAATGGGGCTATCTTATCCTTGCAGGATGGTTGTTGTGCATCCAATAATATATAAATAGCCTAGTATAGTACTTGGCACTGGAATTTTTAGTACATTGCAAAGTTTGGCACACTCTAACTCTCTAGAATGGTATTGAGGCCACTCATTGTCTGGTCCGTGTCTGTCATTCACGACTCTGTTCTTGGCCTCCCATCACCAGCACCTTGCACTCCGGCCACAGCAAATTGCCTTCATTTCTCCAAATCCTTAATATGCTTATTTTTTTGGCCTTTGCCTATCTCGTTCTTAGCTCAGCGGATGGTGCCCCACTCTGCTATTCTTCTAAGAATTCCTCTTCCTCCTTCTAGATTCAGGTCAAATATCACCTCCTCAGCTTCTCCAGGCAGAATTATATGCTTCGTCCCCTGTGTTTCTCCATAATGATTAAAATTTATCGCTTCCATTTTTTCCATGACTACCACTTGTCATGCACTATACTAGTCACTGGTCTTTCCCTAATTTAACACACACAGATGACCCTACAACAATAACATTATCCTCCAATTATAGACATGAAAAGTTTGGTTCAGAGAGGTTATGTGATCTTGCTAAGCTAGCATCTGCTCCAGGCCCATAGACCCCAAAGAGTGTGGGTTTGCTTTATGCTCAGTGTTTGGCTTACTTGTTTACTCATCTTCGTCATTAGACTGAAAGCCTCCTAAGGGTCGGGATGTGTTCTCCACATTCTTGTATCTGCAGCAGCTGTAACGTCACAGGCAGCCACTTATTAATAGATTCACTAGTGACAATGAAGGTGAAACCACTTTTTACATGGGCTACCCATATGCACCGTAAGTCTTATACTGCCTACTGTTGGGAGGTAAACATCTGGAAAGGAAGTTAAGGCCCAGCACGTGAGTACCATTCAAGTAACACCTGTTTATAAAACTTTAGCAACTGACACTGAATCTTTTCATCCTGACTTACAAGGATTCTCTAATTGGCATCAGGAAAACCTTTCATCTTGGGTGGCTTTCCAGCAGTTCGATATGAGGTCGGGCCTTCAGCACATGGGTCCATTCTGAGCTGGTTAGCAGAGCACTCACAACCAGGACAGGCCCCCTGGGCCCTGGGGGACATGGTTTCTTGCCTGCCATATTGCATGCCTGCAGTCCTGACTCTGAGTACTATTTACAGAGTGAGAGTTCCATAATGTAATGACAAGCTCACTGCAGCTGAGCTTACTGCAGTGGTCCTTGTCACTTAAAATGCCTTCTGGGAAAGCCAGTCAAGTGGACAGATACTCCATGAACCTCCACTGTGTATATGTGGAGCCTCCCATGTGACCTTGGAGATCTTCTCAGACTGCATCTACTCCATGCATTTGGTGGTGGTGGGGGGGGGGTGGCAGGGTACACGACCCCTCCAGCCTTCCCTGATCCACTGGCTGCAGCTAAGAGGGATGTGCCTACCTATGTCCTGGGGTAATCGTGATACTTGTTGCTATTTACTGAATACTCATCCTGAGCCAGGCATTGTGCTCAGTGCTTTAATACGAATTCCTTTCTTAAATTAATACAGTAAACACTATGATATTGGCATAGTTTCCACCACCCTGACCTCCATTTTGCAGATGATATAACAAATGCATTAAGAGATTAGGTGGCTTGTCTAAGAAGTGATCGAGCTAGGGGAGATCCTGTGCTCTGAATCACTGTGCTATGCTGCCTCTCAGGCAGCCCTGCATCTTATTAAAGCAAAGACCATCCGTGAAAAGTGGAAAGGAATCCAAGAACATGACTGCCAAACCAGGCAGAAAAATTGGGCTGGCCCTGCCATGTAATCCGGTATCAGCGGAAGGAGAAGCTGAATAAACAGAAGTCGGAGTAAAAGTTCATGTTCAGCTTAAAATACTGCACCAGTAATGGGGAGCCTCAATAGGAAGATGAAAAGTGAAGTTTGGGGGGCATTAAATATGGCTCCTTTCAGGCCTAAACCCCATGGCTGACTTCCCCAGCAGGCTCTGAGCAGTCAAAACACCCAGGACAAATCCCATAAGCATACGTAATTGAATAATCCAGATTCCGTTTGCTTGGGTTTTTGAAGCATCAAAATAGTTCCTTTCTCTGCTTACTTTGGCTCCCCTGCAGTTTTAATTAAGCCTCCCAAGGCTCACAAGCATATTAAAATTAGGCGGAAAGAAAACCTGCGGCCTTTGATGCGATGACCACACGTGTAAGTCTTCCGGATTGATCTTTGCTCAGTAGCTACTGCCGATGCTCAGTCTACCCACAGGCAGAATTCTCTGTTTATTTCCCTTCGTGGGGAGGGGGCAGTGATGAAAACGGTTCTTTCTTGTGGGAAGCTGTGACAAAACAGGCAACAAAGAATCCCCAGGCAGACTGGCGTTTCTGCTTTGACCAATCCCAAGAGACTGGGGTGGGGTTGGAGGGCTCTTTTCCAGTGACCACATTGGGGCCTGTTTCCTTTTCGTTCCTTTCCGAGAGTATTCTCCACAGCATCCCCTCACCAGCTGAGCCAGGACACGTTACTGCTGCTTTTTCCCTCCTTTACGGGAATGGAGTCATGTCATGCTCACACCTTGTAGACAACTTTATTATAAAACCTAACCTCTGTCTCTACCCTTTCTTGGATGCCACTCAACGCTCTTATCAAGTATCTCCTCTTCTGGGTTGGCAAAGAACATCAAGATTCTTCTCCCAAATTACCTCTGACAGATCACTCAGCTACTTCCCTGCCTCAAGAGTCTGCAGAGCGTAAGCTGCCTCAGCCCACCTGTCTATCTAGCACGTTCACCAATTGAGGGCTGTGTTCAGCAGCTTGCTGGGCACCAAGACCAATGGGACACAGTCCTTCTCCAGCATCTCACCTTCAAGTTTCGGAGAGAAAAAGCACACCAAACTTCTGCAGAGCATAGGATAAGAGCCAACATGAAGACACAGCCACGGACTATGGGGGAGCAGGGGAGGCAGAGATCACTTCTGTTTGGGGACAAATCCCAAACTCATCATACAGTGACATGAATTGTAAAGAATGAGTAGGGGTGGGGTGAGACATTAAACAAACAGCACAATTGGCATTCCCGTCATCAATGGCCATGAAGGAAAAGACTGCTGAGGGGACCTAGGGCTTCTCTTAAGAAGTATCATTTGAGCTGAACCTAAAAGAAGAGGTAGAAATTGGCAAGAGAGTAGGGCAATGGGTGTGGAGTGCTGCACACAGAAAGAATAGCATATGCAAAGGCCCTAGGGTGGGAAAGACCTTAGTGCATGTGAGGAACTAAAAGATGAGCAAATGGCCTAACAGTGCTTTACAATGAAGCTGACAACACGGATGGGGCTAGGTCAGCTTGGGCCTTGTTCGCCATGTACAGGATTTGGGTTCTAAATAAAATTCTAAATCATTAAAAGGTTTGAAAGAGGGGAGGGGCATAATGTGACTAGCATTGTTAAAAGAACATTCCAAATGCAGGGCAGAAAACAAGAGAGAGGAACACGATTAGAAGCAGAGAGCCGAGTTAGAGGTAATAATGCAGCGGTGGGTGCAACTTGTGCTGGGTGATGGCATGGGGATGAGGGTAAATGGGGAGAATGGGAAGATATTCTTGAGGAATAATGAGAGGACTTAGTAATAGGTTGGGCATGGGGGTTAAGGAGACGAGGTGCCAGGGTGGTGGTCTATACTAGGATAGATTGACACAGAAGAACTAATTAGAATATTCCCACGCTTAAGGGATAGCATTAGAAATAGAAATAACAGGAAAAATGTGAGAAATTTTGTTGAGAGAAAATAAATAAGATTTGATGCTTGAATATAGCATTTCAGGGAAGAGGATGAGGAAGGTTCAAGGATGCCTTGAAGTAAAGATCTGCAAACCAGCAGTTGGAAACATGGACTAGTTTCAACATTGCACCAAAGTGGAACAGATTTGGGAATTATTCACACAGAAGTATTATTTGAATCTGGGTGTACAGTAGATGAGATTAGCAAGAGAGAAGGTAGTGAGAGAAAAATGTGACAGAAACTTGAGGAGCCCTTACATTTTAGGGGACAAAGAAGGGAAAGGCAGAGGAGGAGCAGGAGCACAGAACTGCAACATGGCGGGACAAGGTAAACATAACGAATGCTGTAGAGAGGCCGAGGAAGAGGAAGATAAAGACCCACAGGTTCCAGAGACTAGAATGACAGTTAGGACCTGTGAGAGGAAAGTTAAGTGGTGGGGGCTTAAGTCCAGTGCAGAGGGAGTACAGAAATGTGAGGGGAAGGGAAGAGCAAGGCGGTAGGTTCCTTTTTCCATAAGCTTGGGAGTGAAATAGAGCCCAGAGTAAGCTAAGGGGAGGAAAGCAAGGACAAGGGAGGTGTTTGGGGAACTCATAGTAGGGAAAAAGCCAATGAAGATAGATTACAAATGTACAAGTCCCAGGATTAGGCAAGGGTTTTATAATTGGTTTGTTTTGGGGAGAGGGAGCATCAGGTTGTGTTTGTGTGCAAGTTAAAATTCAACTAAAAGTGGTTCCAACAACATGGTTGACTTTTCTATCAAAATGTTTGTAGAAGTGGGTATTTGCTTCTTAGTGCTATCAAGTGCCCTGGCTTTTAGGGTCCTTCAGCAGTAGCACCCTCAGTGTTGGCTTTCTTTCCTCTTGCTTGTGGACTCATAGTCCCAAGATTGCTGCTATAGCAACAGGCATTGCATCTGCTTTCAAGGGAGGAAGAGAAGGGAGCCCCATCCAGCTCCACCCTCTGGCTGGAAGCCCCTGGCCAACTCTTCTAGTGCTCACTGACTAATTCTGGCTCACAGGGCCCCTTATAGCTACAGGAGAGGCTGGGGACCCAAATATCTTTCATTTCAGCATCCCTAGTGGGAAGTGGTAGGAATGAAAGTGGTTGTTAATAGTGTTTGGGTCAGCCACAGAGATGTAGAACAGCGGTTCTCAACCTTCCTAATGCCGCGACCCCTTAATACAGTTACTCATGTTGTGGTGACCCCCAACCATAAAATTATTTTTGTTGCTACTCTATAACTGTTTTGCTGCTGTTATGAATCATAATGTAAATATTTTTTTGTTTTCCGATGGTCTTAGGCAATCCCTGTGAAAGGGTCGTTCAACCCCCAAAGGGTCGCGACCCACAGGTTGAGAACGGCTGATGTAGAATGTCATCTAGGGGAGAACTAGTTAGTGTTAAGCATACAGAAAAATTACACAGTTCCTGAGAAACAGATAATAGATGATACAGATGAGTTTTGAGAAAGAGAAACATGAAGCAAAAGGTATGTGAGACAGCTTGATCATCAGTGTGGAACATGGGACAATCCTCTGATGAAGCAGGAGCGAGGGAACGCGGGGCTAAGGTCAGCCCAGAACTGGTGAACTTGGGAATGTCACCATGGGCAACATGGTAGAGAATCAACAAAATGGGTGATCCGTAGGGGTTGACTCCCCCATATGAAACCTAGAACAATGTTCTCTTATTGAAATGCTACTTCTGATAATCGGTTTTTCTTTTCATTACTTAGAATAAGTATTTTAGTTTTCTTAAAAGGTTGGCTTTCAACTTTGTGAGAAGTTCTTGCTCTAAATAGTCCTTGAAATATTTAAGGAGCTGGTTGAGCTAATTTTTGAGAGGTAAATATCAATCCAGCCTTACTGTAAAGGGAGGAGAGAGGACTGAGAAATGCTTTCAACAATTTCCACTTGAACACAGAGAAGTAAACTGAGTACATAATTCTTCTACATTCTTCAGTGACAGAAATTATGTAATTTTGAATCAATTGAAAGGATTTTAGTATTTATTCCAAAGGGAGTCTTTAAATATGCATGTCTGGGGCTGGCCAAGTGTTGTGTTGGTTAAGAGCTGGCTTGGGACACCAGCTCTGAGCAGCAGGGCCCCGGTTCGGACCCCACATGAGGGCCAGTGACACTGCGCCCTCTACAGCTAAGATGGTGAACAACAGCTTGACCTGGAGCTGGCCTGCCATGAGTTGCCGGCGACAGTGGCATAGGCTGCAGTGGAGCTGCAGTGGGCTCCCGTACGCTACCGTGAGCAGTCGGCAGCCGGTGTGAGCTGCCAAGAGCGGCCATCCAGTGGCCGGTAACTGATCTGCCTCACCCGGGAAGAGTGCACTGATAATACCAACATGGGCCAGTGAAGCGACATCCTCCACAACTAGACTGAAGAGCAAAAGGACAGCAACTTGTCTGTTGTTCCCCTCCCCCAATTCCCCAATAAAATCTCCATATATATATATATATATATATATATATATATAGTCATGGGACGTGGAGTATAGTGTGGGAGTGGAGTCAAGGGAATTGTAATAGATATATATGATATTGGGGGGGCAAGTGGGGCGGTGGATTGGGGGAGGGGGTTTGTCACCTGGAGGGGTAAAAAGTACAACTATTGCACTGTGTTGTACAGTTGAAACTAATTTTAATTTCAAATTAAAAATAATTAAAAAGAAAAAAAATCAAAAAGGTTAAGATTCTGTATTTTATCACCTTCACTGAACAAAATGTAATGGCATTTTCATTTCAGAAGTGAGTTCAGCGTTTGTTTTTTCTCTTCAAAAATAAATCAGGTTTGACTTTTGGGGGGCCCTGAATAACTGTCAATCCCAAAATAGTCCCGTAGTCACCCATGTCAGCATTCTGAGCTTTTTTTGTACCGATGCCCGTTAGTGTTTCTTAATCGTACGGCTACTCTTGGGCCAGCAGGGTAAGCAAAGAAATAATATGATGTGTGCTGTAGGAGGTGAGTTCATGTTGAGAAATATGTGTCCTGACACGCAAACATTTAAAAGATTTGAATATTCATAAGGTCTTATCTAAGCCACTCACTGGTTATTAGCTCTTCACATTAAGTTCAAGATAAGCAAATCCTCAGAGATTCATGGCACATCCAGGCTGAATAAATCTGAGCCTTTAAAAAAGAACTGGCACATGGGATATTCCATAGATGTCTGTTCATTCTTCTCTGTGGTCCACGCATATAACAATGTTTTTCTTTCTCATGCTGCCTTCTTTAGAGTATGGCAAAAGCCCAGATAAAATGGTGATCACTTCATCTCCAAAACTGTATTTGAATTTGCTTTATGTGTATACCATTTATCTTCTTTTGCTTCAAACATTTTACACTGATGAAGACTGCTTTGAAAGCAGAACACCCATACTTGGTATTGCTGCATTCATTTTCCTTATGTTTTGGCTTCAATTATGGTGTTTTTAATATTCATGAAGTTTGAAAAAATAAACATCCTAGACTATTTCCTCTGAATAGAAATGTTATGGTTTCAGACCCCAGAGAAAACAATTGGTAGGTTCTACAAGTCCACATTTTCTCCCTGTCAGTTGGAAATAGCTTCAGCTTGGCAGAAGTAACAACCTCCTTGACACTTTTGGGCTTCCCAGAGCAGATGGCTACGGGCCTGTTTTAAGGAAGAGGCAAGGAGTCAGCAGACATGTCTATATATATATATATATATATATATATATATATATATATATATATATA
>NW_017731510.1:2461701-2462317 GCF_001890085.2 Hipposideros armiger | reverse complement strand
GACCACTTCTGTTTACTTTGCTCGTTCATTCAGTTTTTTAGATTCCACATATAAGTGAAATCATACGGTATTTGTCCTTCTCCAACTGACTTATTTCACAACATAATAGTCTCTAGGTCCATGAATATCGTCCCAAATGGTACAATTTAATTCTTCTTTATAGCAGAGTAATACTCCATTGTATAAATGTACCACAGTTTCTTAATCCAGTCACCTACTGATGGGCATTTTGGTTGTTTCCAAGTCTTGGCTATTGTGAATAGCGCTGCAATAAACATAGGGGTGCATATGTTTTTTTTGGAATTAGCGTCTTGGGTTTCTCTGGATAGATACCCAAGAGTGGAATTGCTGGGTCATACAGTAGTTCCATTTCCAGTTTTTCGAGATACCTCCATACTGATTTCCATAGTGACTGCACCAATCTGCAGTCCCACCAACAGTTCACCAGGGTTCCCTTTTCTCCACAGCCTTGCCAGCACTTGTTTGTTGATTTTTTTATGATAGCCATTCTGACCGGAGTGAAGTGGTATCTCATTGTGCTTTTTATTTGCATTTCCCTAATGATTAGTGAGGTTGAACATTTTTTCATATGCCTGTTGGCCATCTGTATGTCCTC
>NW_017731510.1:2442709-2457301 GCF_001890085.2 Hipposideros armiger | reverse complement strand
TTCTTTAGATAGGCCTGCATTGCTATGAATTTCCCTCTTAGGACTGCTTTCGCTGCAGCCCATAGATTTTGGGTTGTTGTGTTTTCATTGTCGTTTGCCTTGAGATAGCTTTTGATTTCCTCCTTGATCTCATTTTAGACCCACTCGCTATTTAACAGCATGTTATTCAGTCTCCATGTATTTGTGTGCTTTCCAGGTTTCTTCTTGTAATTCATTTCTAGTTTTATAGTTTTGTGGTCAAAAAAGATGCTTGATATGATTTCAATCTTCTTAAATTTATTGAGACTGGTTTTGTGTCCTAACATGTGGTCTCTCTTGGAAAATGTTCCAGGTGCACTTGAGAAGAATGTATATTCTGTTGCTTTGAGGTGAAATGCTCTAAAAATATCAATTAAATCCAGCTGTTCTAAAGTGTCATTTAAGGCCACTGTTTCCGTGTTCATTTTTCTGTCTGGAGGATTTGTCCATTGGTGACAATGGGGTGTTGTAGTCCTCTACTACGATAGTGTTGCTGTTGATCTCTGTCTTTATGTCTGCCAAACTCTGCTTTATATATTTAGGAGCTCCTATGTTGGGTGCATAGATGTTTAGTAGGGTTATGTCCTCTTGTTGAATCGATCCTTTTATTATTATGTAGTGTCCTTCTTTGTTTTTTATTGTAGTCTTCATTTTAAAGTCTATTTTGTCTGAAATAAGTATTGCTACTCCCGCTTTTTTTCTCATTTCCATTTGCATGAAATATCTTATTCCATCCCTTTACTTTGTCTGTGTGTGTCTTTTGGTCTGAGATGAGTCTCTTGTAAACAGCATATGCATGGGTCCTGTTTTCTTATCCACTCAGCCATTCTAGTCTTTTGATTAGAGCATTTAATCCATTCACATTTAAAGTGATTATTGATAGGTACATATTTATTGCCATTTTGTTATTTGTATTTCTGATCTTCCTGGGTTAGCTTGTTTTCCCCTTTCTTCTGTTTAAAAAAATCCCTTTTAGCATTTCCTGCAATGCTGGCTTGGTGGTAATGAAGTCCTTAAGCTTATTCTTTTCTGAGAAGCTCTTTATCTCTCCTTCAATTTTAAGTGAAAGCCGTGCTGGGTAGAGCAATCTTGGTTGTACGCCTTTATTTTGCGTCACTTTGAATATTTCCTGCCACTCCCTTCTGGCCTGCAGAGTTTGTGTAGAAAAGTCAGCTGTTAGTCTTATAGGAGTTCCTTTGTATGTAACCTGCTGTCTTTCTCTTGCTGCTTTCAGGATCCTGTCTTTGTCTTTAACCTTTGCCCATTTAACTATGATGTGTCTTGGTGTGGACCTGTTTGGGTTCAGCTTGTTTGGAACTCTCTGCACTTCCTGCGCTTGTATGTCGATTTCCTTCACCAGGGTAGGGAAGTTTGCAGTCATTATTTCTTCAAATACATTCTCGATCCCTTGCTTCTTCTCTTCTCCTTCTGGTATTCCTATGATGCGAATGTTGTTGCGCTTGATGTTGTCCCACAGGTCTCTTAAACTATTTTCATTGTTTTTTATTCTTTTTTCTTTTTGTTGTTCTAACTGGGTGATTTCTGCTATTTTGTCTTCTAAATCACTGATCTAATCCTCTGCTTCATCTAATCTACTGGTGATTCCTTCGAGTGTGTTCTTCATTTCAGTTATTGTTTTCATTAGTTGTACGTGGTTGGATTTTTTATTTCTATATCCTTCTTTATGTCCTCCCTAAGTTCCTGAAACGTTCTTATCATCAGTGTTCTAAACTCTGTCTCTGAAAGGTTGGATACCTCTGTTTCATTTAGTTCCATTTCTTGAGGTTTCTTCTGATCTTTTACTTGGGACATGTTTCTTTATTTCTTCATTCTGGCTGTCACTCTGATTGCTTCGATGTATTAGATCACCAGTCTCAACGTGGCCTCCTCTTTAAGTCCTTTGTTTAGAGGTTCTGCTCATCTAGTGTCCAGGGAACTTCCGAGGTTGAATATCTTATTAATTATTTGTAATTGTGGTGTGATCCTGGGAGGCAGTCAGCACAGCGTCTGTCTATTCTGCCATCTTACTGGAAGTCCCCCACATCCTTAACCTTTTTGTTAAATGCTTCTTTCAGTGTGTTGAATAGTCGAGGAGGAGTAAATATGATGACAGTGGGTTCCTGAGAAAGAGCAGCCATGCTGTGGGGATGGGGGAGAATAAGACCGAACTAGCATTTATGCACTTGTAGAACAAATTAAGTACAGTAATACCTTGGTTTGTGAGCATAATTTGTTCCAGAAACAAACTACTCATATTGCAAGACATTGATCGTTTACCACGTTAAAATATATTAGAAATGTTTGCTCATCTTGTGGAACACTCACAAACCACGTTACTCGAAATCCAAGGTTTTACTGTATGTGAGACACAGGAAAGGGAAGAATGTGGAAAAATGGGAGTAGGCAGGAGGAAACGAAATACATAATAAGAAAAAGGAGAAAGGAACGAAGGAGTGGGAAGCCCAGGACAATCGAAGGAAAGTGTATTATCTATTGTTCTGTGATCCTCCATGGCTTTCTGACATCAAGGTAAATTACTACCAAGTTATTCAGTTCATTAATTCATCCTTTCAATCATTTCTGACAGTTAACTCAATTCAAATTATATTAGCTCTGCAATAATGTAAATTTAACTTTTTTTTGTGACTGGTAATTTAGTTTTTATTTTCAAACTTTAAGCTTCTTTTTTGAGACATGATACATCGATGATGTGATTCTCATTCATTTATTTAGCAACACAGCCACTGAATACCTACCATAGGCCAGATACAGTATGACATGATAGAGACGCAGTGGGCTAATATGGGAGACACGGGTCATACCCTTCAGAGCCTCCTGTGCACTGGGGAAAGAAAGATGTGAATGATAAGTGCCACAAAAGTGATAAAGTGGACAACAGGCTGCTCTGGGAGTTGATGGCTGTTGAGGGGAGGAGTAGGGAGCAATCAGGAAAGACCCTCCTGAAAAGCCACTTTCCAGCACAAGCTTGAAGGACGAGTAGGAGTTGATTAGGTGACAGGGGAGGAGGCATGCCATTAGAAGAGATGGAAGACCCTGGTCCAGGCATGGGCAAAGCCCCAGCAACTGGAGAGAGGCTGGAGCATTTCAGGAACTAATATGGCAGGACAGAGAAGGAAGGGGGAGTTGACGCAAAGAGACTTAGAATGTGGAGGGTCTTCAAATCTTTTTAAGAATCCTGGACTGTATCAAAATATCAAGTTGAAGCTATTACATGGTTTTAAGCAACAAAATGATACACTCAGATTTACATTTAAGAAAGATTATTTAACCATGGAAATGTCCTATAACAATTGAGAACTTTAGCATGTAATCTTCAATTATAAACCATTTTTTATACTTATAAATGTACTTATAATCATACGCATATTAATTATTTTTATTTTAACTTCAGATTATAAGGTATTTCTTTTCTGTCCAAAGTGACCTTTTTCCCCCTGAACACTTGATTCCACTTCTTTTTCTTCTGTGTCCATTCATTACTCTTGCCACAGGCCACTCCTTCCCCTGTCTTATCTCCCATTTCTCTGGTCCTAGAAAATGTTCTCTCTTATTGAAATGCTGTCCTGCCCCTTAAATACTGGGGAATAATCTATACTTTTTCCTTTAGGATCTTGTGAGGGGGCGGGATCACTATTATCCTTCAGAAGTCCCCACAGTGTCTTTGACCCCATCCCAAAGTTGGCCATGTTCTTTTGTAGTCTGAGATAATTTGTTCCACGTACACACTTCATTCATTACACGAATATATTTTACTATATATGTTTGTTTCCTTCACTAACTCTTTAAGGATAGTGAGCAAGCACTACATTTTTCTATTCTCAGTATCTAGCTCAATCGCAACAAAAAGGAGACCTACTAAATAATATTTTTACCTGAATTCAGTAAAAACAGCAAGCATTTGAAATTCCTTGTGATACCCCAAACTTAGCTGAGTGATGACTCTTCTGTGAAGCAGAAGTACTATGCCATTTGCAAAAAAAAAGCATAATTCAGTCTTTTATCTCGTCAGTTCTTGTGACAATTATAGGAACCAAAAAACACTTCAATGAAAAATAAATTTAAGATACTGTTATAGGTTGAATTGTGTCCCTGTCAAATTCTTATGTGGAAGCCTTAGCCCCCAGGACCTCAGAATGTGACCTTGTTTGGAAATAGGGTCATTGCAGATGTAATTAGTTAAGATGAGGTCATGAGGATGAGGCCTTAATCCGATCTGACTGGTGTCCTTAGAAAAGGGGAAATTTCGACACAGACATGAAGACAGAGAAAACACCATGCAAACATGAAGACAGAGATCAGGGTTGTCCTCTTACAAACCAAGGAACACCCAACGTTACCAGCAAACCTCCAGGAGTTAGGACACAGGCATGGAACAGATTCTCCCTCACGCCCTTAGAAGAAACCAACCCTGCCAACACCTTGATCTCAGACATGAAGCTTCCAGAACTGTGAGATAATAATTTCTGTTGTTTAGACCACCCAGTTTGTGGCACTTTCTTATAGCAACCCTAGGAAATGAATACTGATATTAACAGTTGGTCCACTGTTCATTGTTCAGTTGCTCTTATCAAGCCTCCCATTGTTCTACTCAGAGTGGGAGAGGCACAGGAAACCACCAGGAAGGAGTGGGAATTGTTTTATGGGATGTACACCATGGGACATTATCAACCAATTTGACTCTTGCTAAGACGAGGGAAAGTAAGTTGAAGGGCAGCTTACTGGCTAGTGCTGTTTCCCCTGCCCACATTGGCTATTTGGAAAAGAATTATCCTTTGATAATGATACAGATCCATCAATAAAAAGCCAGACATGTAGCTATGCTATCACTTTCTGTAATGTCTTATACAGCCAGAGGACAACTTCACAGAAAATGCTAGAATTACAGAAACCTATTAGAAAAATAAAGCCAGAAAGGGTTTAAATTGTTCAACCCTCTGTCTACAGAAAGAGGAAGATCAAAGCCATCATAAAATTCTCCTACCCTGGGCACGGGCAGCACCTCTAATGAGAATACTGCATAGGACTGCCATTGTCCACTTTTTGGATAACTTCTAGGCACAGGGGACTTAACCTCGTCCCCATTTCACAGAAGAAAAATGAAGGCTAGAGGTTCTGTTACCCCAAGGCTACCACGTAAGTAAGTATAGATGGTAGGATGGAATCTGGACTCGATCATTGGAAATTCAATCACAATCATTTTTCTAAAATAAATGTTATCTGGATGGACATCAACATTAAGAGAGTAAATTTTATTAAGCTGGAAAAGGCAATGGTAAGAAACAGAGTAAGATTTTACACATTGTGCATTTGTGCTCCAGAGCTCGGCGGCTGCGGACTGGGGCATACCCTACCCCATCGCTGGGTCTAGCGGAGCATTGGCTTTTAGTAGGCGAACAATAAACATTCACTGAACATGAAATAAAAGACTTTAATAAAATACTATTTTAGAAGACTTCATGAACTGGCAAGTGTACTGCTGCTCTTGGCCGGGCTCTGCTGGTGCATCTGGTTATGGGAAAACTTGACTATATTCTCCAGCCAAATATGATAATTGCGAACCTTTTCTGATGTGAGGAGGGGCATTGTTTTTCACTCTGTGTTCCTACGAAGACATGTGTTTCTAGGCTGTTCCTTTGCTTTCTAAAGTAAACAGAGGAGCCAAGTCTGGGTCTGCTTAACCCCACCTGTCCTTCCCTCTTCAAGTTGATCATAAAAAGGAGAGTGTCCACGTCAGGCCTGGACCAGCACGGCACAGCATTTAAGACCAGGTCCCCAGAAAAGAAGGCATTCCCTGGGTTTTCTCACAGGCGAGGCTCTGGGTATGATTATGGGGATGAGGCTACGAGGATTAGAATTAGTGCATGTCACAGTCGGAAAGCGCGGCTGGCTGGCAGTTGCCTGAGATGGGAACAGATGAGCAACAAATGTGTGTAGCAGACCAAACCTTTTTGGGAAACCATACCCCTGTGCAGGATATATGGACACATACCGGCGTATTAGGCGTGCCATGCTAATTCTAATAGCAGCCAAAAAAAGAATGTGAGATGTCGCTAACCCTTCTGCTTAATGCTCTCTGAAGGGGCTCCAATAATTGCTTATTTATAACCTCTGAGCGCTTGGTAGCCTTCCATAGACGGAGCCAGCAGCTGCCTACAGGAAACCGAGTGCCCAGCCCACTGACTGGAAACACATGTTCCTTTCTGTCATCTCTGGGAATAGTTGCAATTCCATAATGTGATAGTTGTCAACTTATTTCCTTCTATTTGTGGTTCACTGAAACTTTAGGATCTAAAGAGCTCATCATCCTGTCACCAGCCCCTGTTAATGCCTCAAACAATGTTGCAATAAGACTAATCGTGCTCATTCTTGTAAAGTCAGCCTTTTATTCTAAACTCCCGATTTGCATGCGCTCTGCGTAGGATCACTCACATATCCGAATTCTGAATGCTAGAACAAAAGTCTGGATGCTGGGTATAAAATCTCTTAAGAAGCATCATGAAATGACCACAGATATTTTTAAAAATTGCATGTTAGTATTTAGGATGATGGACCCACTCACAGAATTTTAGAGTTGAACAGCTCTTATTGGTCAGGTGGTATAGTTTCACCTCCTTCTCTTATGTATATGATGATATTGGCAATCTCCATGCCGGGATTTTCGTGTTCTTGTCTAAAACTCTGCAGCTAATTCATACTCTCCACAATTAAATGCAGTGAATTCTTATTCTTCAAACTTTACAAAACAAGGTGTCACTGGTTTTACATTTTGAAAGTCTAAGAAGTAAACCATAGAAGGAAAAAAATTCATGGCTGCAATGAATTATTTAACTTATTTCTGGTTTAGAAATATATTTCGATATACTTTTCACTCTCATACACATTTGATCAAATAAACACCAGAAACTATACTTCAAACTATAAACATTGTACTGTTCCTACAATATGCCACGTAATCAATCAAAAGAGCTTTTAGGCTCACGTCTTTCATGCCAGCACAAGATTTTATCGGTAAACAAATTAAACATGACACATAAATATGAATTTACTTTCAGTTCAGTTTTTCTAATATCTGACAATTTTTTATATATTTTAAAAGTGAAAAAGATTCACCACTAAATTCTCCTCGATACTCACTAACGATAGCTTACTCTATCATAGGCAGTCTGTAGCCTTACCATTGGTTTTGTATGGTGTTCATTTGTCATTGCTTTCACAGTGTGTGTGGAAATAGGAAAAACAGGGCAGTCTTGTTTCTTGGGAAGGAAGATGAGATTTCCTGCCCTCTGATCCTCACAGTTTTTCTCAGAGCACAAATAAGTAAAAGTAAAATGAGAAAATGTTAGGAATATTCAGGAAAAGGTGTCTGTTTGTGGCAGAGGAAGGGCATGGGAGCTCAGCTGCTGGGCAAACAGCAAAGCTGCAGGATGGGGACTCCTGTGGCCACGATGGCCAGAAATGGTGAGTTTCTAATGAGGCCATGCAGGGTAGAAGGCAGGGAGACTTGGTGAAATTTCCGAGGTAGAATTACCAGGCTTGATGACTGATTAGGACGGGTGAGAGGGAGCAGTCCAGCTCCTGGCTATGTGAACTGGCGGGTTAGGGGGTTGCAGGTCACATCTCTCACACATGCTGAACTCGTGTGTGTGTGTGTGTGTGTGTGTGTGTGTGTGTGTGTGTGTGTGTGTGTGTGTATGTGTGTGTGTGTGTTCCAAGTTGGGAAGTCTGCAAGGCACTGGGTAAGTGAGTGTGGCACTTAGATGAGGGAACCAGCCTTTCAGACATTTAGACTTGGAGGCCATAAGCTCAAAGGTATTAGTGGAGTAGATGAGACCATTCAGGAAGAATGAGTCAGCGGCTAAGGACAGAACCTTGGGCATCAGCATGGATGTTACAGAGGAGGGAAAGGTGCCTAGAATGGAGAAGGAAAAGGGCTGCCTGAAATATAGAAAGAATCCTAGGAGAAATGGTTTAAAGAAGAAAAGGCAGGAGTAAGTTTTGTTTTGTTTTGTTTTAACAACAAGTTACAGAGAGGTCCATAAGAAAGAGATGGAAAATATTGTTTGGAATTGGAATTAAGAGATGGTTGCAGACTGGGGAGAGACTAATTTTGGGGGAATGATGAGGGCAGTGGCCAGCTCTGACAGGTTAAGGGCTGAATTAGAAGTGAGGAAGTGGGTTGAGTAAAGGTGAACTTCCCTTGTAAGTGTGACAGGGAGTCTCTTAGGACTGAAACTAGAGAGACATGAGTACAGAATCCAGAGGTCTAACCCCCCACCTTACAGAACTTCCTACAATCTCAGACCTTAGACAGTGGACCCTCTCTACTGGGCTCTTCTTCTCAGCACATTAAATACATTAAATTCTTTTACATCCTAAAAACAAAACCCAAATACCACAAATCTTTTGTGTATAGTAATCGGAGCACAGTTAAAAAGGAGTGGTACACTAAGTTAAGAATCATACCAACCCTAAAAAACACACCAACCCTAAAGGTTAAAAATTGTTATCCTGGCTGATGACTTTAGTGTAAGTTTTGTAATATATAATAGCTATGTAATGTAATGTGTAATATAAATGTATATTATAACAAGTATACTTCAATATTTGAAAGAAAAGCATTTCTAAACTAAAATTCAAAATAGTCAAAAGGCTATAATCAAGATAATAGTCATAATAATAACAACCCCAAACGTTATATATTTAAAAATTAACCCTGGTCAATTAAACCAGAAGTATGAACAATCAGCACATAGTACAGAGTCTTGCAAATAGTAGATACGCAATAAATGTGCGTTGAAGTGCATCCCAGGACACCATTGTAATTGTGGCCAAAGCTCTCGAGCTATTTCAAGTATCATCCCGGCAGGCTAGGGAGCAGATTTCCTGGGGGATACAGGAAGCCAATCTCAGTTTACTCTTGAAAAGTATTCACAAGCTCTACCCCCCCTCACCCCTCTTAGCTCAAGGATCAAATGTAATGAATCAAAGAACAGACAAGGATAAGTCATTTGCCACAATGCTGAATGCCTTAGCCAAGAGCTTTTGTGTTGTTGTTTTTTTCCCAGATGAACATGTGTTGCTTTCCCCCACTACATCTAAGTCTTGACAATGAGCTCACCTGAACCATTCCATTAAAAAGAACAATGTATAATTTTGGAAGAGAATATATTGAAACATGGATGGCTTCATTTCTGGAAAAATATACATTCTTTTAAATACAAATTTCATGTACTTTCCAGGCAGCACTTAGTTCAGGTCCAAAAGGCAAATTCATTGACTACCATGTTGGCTGGTTCTGTCCTTCAATTTCTTACCTATCTGTATAAGGGCTTAAGCAACACAGTTGCTCATACTGACTTTTAGGAAACACATGTTTTAATACCGCTGCCTAAGAAGAATAGCGTTTTAAACCTCTTTTCCTACTGTTTAACCTCTGCTCTAGACCCAAATCCCACATAGCAATTTGATTTTTTTAATAAGTCTTTTATGAGGAATATATAGGTAGGCAAATTAAAATAATCATAAATACAGGGATCCCCTAACATCGTGGTACAGGTGGGGCCCAAAATGAAATGAAATGTCTAGAGACAGGCTGCTGGGATGGATGAGGGTCAAGCGCCATTTGTGACAGTGGAAATGATGGTATCCTTGGTTTCACTGCTTCCAAGTCTCCTGTGTATTGATTCATTAATTTTAGGGGGGACTAACGCTGTCACAAATTAGAGCAAATGTTCCTTAAAATAAGCCATCGTAGCATTTTATCATGTAAACTGCTCATTCCCTTCCAATTTGCGAGGGGCTCTTCTTTCTGGTCACTCTTTGGTGCCACAGTAGCAGACACAGTTTTTACACGGTTGAATGTTCCAACAGCATATGGGCCTTTTTCCTGTTTTGAACCATGGATCTGGCTCTTTGTACCACATGTAGTCACCAGCAAAACAGTGACCTTGGGATTGGAATATCACATAGTTGGAAGCATACACTGTCCAATCAACAAATACTGTATAACATTTTCGCTTCCTCATTTCCTGTTACAAATTCCCCTCCTTCCCATTTTAGGAACTGATGTCCTCCCCAAGAAAGCCTTCTATCTATGTCTTATGTACCTCCAGCATCTTGAAGTGTTTTGTTCTTATCGGAATGCTTTGGGAAATCTATCCTTCAAGCTACACCAGTGCCCTTTCATTTCTACAATGCTTCTTATCTGGCAGCCAGTTCAAGTACATTTATGTGGTTTGGCTAGGATTCCCCCTTCTTAAAGATGAATTCACTGAATCTAAAAACATATGTCCCTCCTCAGATAATTATTCTCTTAAACATCTGCCTTCTCTTATTTTCTCTCACCTTCTTTCTTCATGGTCAACAATTTTTTGGGGCCTCAAATAATGAAAGAATAAAAATGTATTCTCTGATATTTAATAAATTTTAGAATTAAATAAGGTATCTTATTCTATTACAGTCCATTGCTGTGATACATCAATTAACATTTTAAAATAATACATCCTGTTATGAGGAAATTATTTTTATACTTACCGGCACGAAAATAAAAGGTATGTCTTTCTTTAAATAGTCACCAGCACAGTGAAAGACATGCTATTTTTAAACTTCACCAAGACAGAGTTTTCTGGGAAATTATTTATGTCAACGTTAATTGGTAACTAACTGTTCCTGAAATTATAGTTATTTATATTAATTGTAATTGGTATAGTCACAAGTTAATTAGATATATCACAACATTGTATCATGAGTAACAGTGTAGCAAGCTGGTCTGAAATCAGGCAGACCTGGGAATGAATCCCAGCTTTGCATCTTTTAAAAAAATTATTATTGACCTTGGATTTTATTTTTTTAAAGATTTTTATTAAAATATAGCTAACATACAATATTATTCAGCTTTGCATTTTAATAGCTCTGTGACACCGGGTAAATTAATCTCTTTCCATTTCTTAATTTCTTCCTAAAGTGCAGACAATAAAAGGGGTGCTTCAGGATGACTGTGAGGAGCTGATATAATCAGTGTAAATCAATGAGAATAGACCTGAGCTTGAATTAGACACCTACTCATCTAACCTGCAGGATTAAACTTCGAATTGGTTCTCTAGAAAGTCTTTAAATGGGGAAAAAAGGAAGGGAAAGGAAAAAAATGAGGATAATATATGTTATTATGCTTAACATTTGGGTTCAACTTGGATGAACTGTATCCATATTGATTTCCAGAGCAGAGGAGACCACTGCTCTGGCTGGGAGCCGAATGATGATGATAAAGATACTAACATTTTAGTTACAAGTAGAGCTTGCTACCAGGTGTGAGGAGCTAGATGCAGTCCTTTTGAGTTGAGTGTAACCTGTTTACGCACTAAGGAGTCACAGTGAGTGTGAGATTTAAGGATTTGGGAATGAGAGCAACTGGACTGATGGAAAAGACAGAGAGATAATAGGAAAACAGGAAGCATGGACCCGGACACTGTCAGATACACAGCAAGTGCTCAATAGATGATCACTGAGTCCAAACCTAAAATAAGCTAACAAAAGAGGCACGTAGAAAAAATTAATACAAATGAATTAGAAAAGAGAGCCCACACATACACGAAAAGCCAATTAATTCACTAATAGGGACAATGACAACGCTGCAATACTCTGTCCAAAGTTAAGCTTTCAACAGCTCCTGGAACTTGTGCAGCAAAACAAAAACAAGGATGAGCTAGGAATGACATGAGCTGGGTTCCAGGCCGGGTGTGTCGCCATCTAGGCTGTGAGCAACTCTGTCGCCATTTTCAGGCTTCCATTTCCTCAGGAGGAAACAAAGGACTGGGGAGGTTCCCTGAGAGTCCCTCCAACTTTGCATGGCCACATGCCGCAAACATTTGATCACGTGGCACCTTTCAAGTTGTAACCCTGCGTCTGACCGATCCTCTAGGATTTGCAGTGGCCGAGCAACAATCAAAAAAGCAAGCCTGGAAGTTGATTCATTGGCAAGAGCGTAACCTCTGAGAGTGCACGGAGCTGAGTGCCAGGGCAGCGGGTGCTGCTGCAGTGACAGCCTCTCTTTCTTCTTTGGAATGTGTCCGCTCAGGGAAAGCAAGACAACTTAAAAAGTCAGGCAGGGCCTGGCTCCCCAGCCTCAGGCCTGCTGTGCTCTGCCCACAGCCAGCCTGCTACACTCCTGAAGGTCTGTTCCGAGGGGCCCGAGGGAGCCTGGCCACAGACCAGGGAACGCGCCTGTTCAAAGGCACATCCAGGATGAGTTATGTGGAAATTGCCCACAACATCATTTTTTTTCTTTTTCTCTTACATTGTTAGCATTTATTAAACCAACGTCTCCATTTCCCTTCCTGTATTTTCATCTGACTCACAGTTGGTGGAGAATGTTTTCAAAACCAACCCGGTGCTGATAAATGACATTGGCTTAATGTTAATAAAGGAACAGGGTCGAGACTGAATGCAAGCATGCGTTTAAGTAAATAATGACATAAAATCTATGATTTTATAAAAAATGTCATGGAGATGTTTCATGCATTTGTTTCAACATGATGATAAATGGAGGTAAGGCACTGGTAGAGACAGCACAATTTTAGACTTGGAAGGGAACGTTAGCGTCTATTTCAATTCACGAAATATTTATTAAGTTTTTCTTGGTGCTAGGCACTGTAGTTACACAAGCATGTAAGAGGAGGCCCCTGTTTTGAAGCAGCTGAAATACATTAGAGAGACAGACATGGCGTGTGTCTGAGCTTGGTCTCTTCTGCCCCCAGATCCCTCTGACATCCCTGCTGTGTTCTGTGTCACAGGGCCCGACCCCTGCAGGCTGCATGCTCCAACTGGGTTCTGACAAGAGATTGAGGGTGGGAAGTAAGGAGAAGCCAGGATTTCTCCCCTCAGCCTGGAGTGGCCTCCAGAAGTGGCCATGTTTTCCCCTGGGGCTCTGTTCCCACTGGACAGACCCACCAGGATTCTCGCTCTACGGAGTGACCCAGCTACTGGGCTTGGATATCACTGTCCCTTCCCTAGGAGGGTGGGAACTTTCTGTTGTGGTTCACCTCTGGGTTCTCTCTCAACCCCTATATTACCTCTGCAACGAATTCTTTGAATTAAAATACACTATTTAAAATAATTAGCCTGGCTTCAGTATTCCTGATATGCGACCCTTTAATGATAATATAGTTTAATAGCTGCTCTTCCAGCAGTTTGAACAAAAACTCTTAAAAGCTATGGGAGGGCACAAAGAGAAGGCTTAATTTTGCTGGGAAGTCTGGAGAAGGCTCCATACAGGCAGTAGTACCTGTCGTGGTGACACCTTGACAAATGATGAGGGTTTAGTCTTTGATAGGTGAGCCAAATCTTAACAGTTGAGGAAGGAGAAAGAAGGACCTTCCACGGTGAGAAGAGCAAAACCAGAAGCTTGGAAATGTACAGCATGTTTCCAGCACAGGGTTGAGTGAAAGAAGTGATTAAGAGAGTAGAGAAAGGATCCATTGTGGGGCTCTTGAAAGCCCTTCCGAGGAGTTTGGGATTTGCTCTTCAGGTAGTTGTGACCCTTACCAAGTTCCTAAGCAGTGACAGGGTTATATTATAGGGTAAAACATGGAGTGAAGGAGGTTATGACATGGGAGATCATGCAGAGTAACTGGTACAGTTGACCAGAAGGTGATGAGGCCACCACCAGCCTGGTAGCAGTTGAGAATGTGGAGAGAAGTGGATCTGCAAGACATATGGGGGAAGGAAAGGATGAGATTGGGAAAAGATGGATATGTGGGTCAGGAAGTGGTAAGAAGACAAGAAAAATTCCATATTCCATGTTTGAATGGAGAGATCAATAATGATGCTCAGAAGCACACAGGTTATAGGTAATGAGTTTATGTTTGAGTATGTTGAGTCTTAGGTGACCATATGAACACATAGCTGCAAAGTGTGATAGGTTCTGAGAAATGCCAGTCATGTACTCATGAAAGAAGGAAGAGTTAGAGATTTATATTTGCAATGCAAATGTTTATCTTTAGTTGAAGCATGGGAATGGAAGAGATAAGAAATCCATGAAGGGCTGAACTGAACTCTGAGGAACTCTACACTTAATGACCAGAAAGTACAAGAAGAACCAGCAAATGTGATGGAAAGAGACAGGAGGAAATTAGGCAAAAGAAATAATTTGGATGTCATTAGAGCAGTTTTAAGAGGCAGAAGGTAGCCATGAATATATAATAGCACAAATGTCAAGTGAGATAATGACTGGAATGTCTTTTAGTCTGGTGCTGATGGTTAATCTTATATGTCAACTTGTTGAGTTATATGAGGGCACCTGGTTCTCTTCCCTCATCTCACAGTAGAGGGAACAGATCTAGGGGTGAATGAATAAATTGCCTGAGGGCTCAGAACTGCTGAATAGTAAAGCTGGACAGGTCCTTTGGGTTTTGAAGGTCAATCAGAATGTTTCCTACTAAAGGGTCCATTTTCCATGATCCGAACCAAGGTTTGTCATGGAGAAGCTCAGAAGGATTTGGTACTCTACATTAATTCCCTAACTCAACTCACTTCAAGAAATCTAGGGGATTTTTTTTT
>NW_017731510.1:2434106-2438854 GCF_001890085.2 Hipposideros armiger | reverse complement strand
ACACACACACACACACACACACACACACACACACACAGTTTGAATGCTTTTCTGCTGCTAATTTGTCAGCTTCATTTTCAGACCCAGCGAGGAACCCTAAGAGTCAAGAAAAGCCTTTTTCCTCCTCTATAAAACATTCAATGGAATAATGGTATCCAACCTTAAGGAGAAACGAAATTCTGACATATGTTACAACATGGATGAGCCTTGAAAACATTATGCTAAGTGAAATAAGCTAGATACAAAGGACAGATACTGTATAATTCAACTTATAGGAGGTACCTAGACTAGGCAAGTTCATAGAAACAGAAAGTATAATAGAGGCTGGGGAATGAGGAGTTACTGGTTTTGGGGTTCTTTTTTTTGGCTTTATTATTATTTTCAGTTGCAGTTGACATTCAATATTATTTTATATTAGTCTCAGGTATACAGCATAGTGTTTAGACATTTATATAATTTATGCTGTGATCCCCCTGATTAGTCTATGCTGTGACCCACCTGGCACTATACATAGTTTTGCAACCTTATTGTCTATAGTCTATATGGAGGAGTAACTATTTAATGGGTACAGATTTTCTGTTTTGGCTGATGAAAAGTTCTGGAAATGGATAGAGGATGGTTGCAACATTATTAAATATTTATTATTAATTATTATTCAACATATTATTAATATGTCACTGAATTGTACACTTAAAATGGTTAAAATGATTAAGATGCATATAAAATAAAAGATGACATGGATAGTTGTAGTTACATTTTTGGCCAGCTACATTATTCTGGGAACTCACATTATTAAACTTGTGAAACTATTACCTTAGAATAATTTCATTTTTACTATAGAAATGTCAATATGCACTCAGGATTTCCTTTTTAAGAGAGCAAATAAATAATTATAAATAAATCATCAGCTTGAATATACACTTGCAAAGCTTTCATATTGCAAAGCTTTCAGCTAAAATATATCAGATTTAAATAAAGATTTAATACATAGATATTAGTGATAAATCAGTATACTCAAAGTTCAATGTATATTTTATATACTCTAAAAATTTAATACCATAATTCAATTTAAAGCCACATGTAAAATATATACTTTAAAAACACTCCTTAGTACTGTTTTCTACTCTTATCATCCAAATAATATTTTCTACTTAAAAGTTAAGTATCATACACCCAAATTATTCAAAATCATTGAGTCAACTGTCCCTCCCACAAAAGGCCTAGGAAACTAGAACACTATCAAAGTAAACAGAACCAGGATCATGAATACCTGGAAGAGTTACTCCTCTCGTCAGGTTCTTTGAAAGAAAGCAGCAGTTAGCTGGTATTTGAAATGTTTTTCTCTTTGGAACTTGTTGCCTGAACAGTAAGTCATATCAGCTTTGGCTCAGCCCCCTTAAGGCCTGAACCAAGTGAAGCTTGAAGTCACCATTTAGCAACCACAGCAGCCATGGGAGGTCTGGAATTTGTTGAGTGCATTGAGCCTTAAAAGAGAACAGCTGTTGCAGAATGTTGTTACAAGACACCTACAAGGGTACTTGAGGCCTCATGAACACTCTTGTCTGTTCTGAATAGGGAGGCCGGTCACTGCTTCATTACTTTCTTACAAGACAAGAAGTTACAAAGATGAAAGTATCCAAGAGCAGTGTACCAGGTTGGACAATTAAGTTTGCAAACTCATCCTAGAAAAAGTGCTACATACCTCATTGCTGAATATCACTATGGTCACATTCGAAGCACTCCCCTTGGGAAGCTGTACACCAACAACAGCACCTAGTCCACCCTTCAAAGCAATTTTGGAACTCTATTTCTGGAATGGCCATCAGGGCTGTCGTATTACCCTTGATGTCCTGAATGTCATCAAAATGTCTTCCTTTCAATATTTCCTTTATCTTTGGGTAAAGAAAGAAGTCATTGGGGCCAGATCANCAACTAGATTGAAGAACAAAACGACAGCAACTTGTCTGTTCCCCTTCCCCTAATTCCCCAGTACTGTTCCCATCCCCCCAATTACCCAATAAAAAAAAAATCTTAAAAAAAAAAAAAAAGAATCAAACAGTAGTCACTGCAAATTACATCTCTATCATTTCCTGGCCACATTATCTTGGGGAGATCATGACACAGATGACGTAGCGAGTGCTACTATTTACCTGGTACTGTATTGCATGAAAAAATAGATGAGCTCATTTAATTGATCGCTGCAATTACTTCATGAAGTAGGCATTTTTATCTCCATGCCCCCTTTTAAAGGAAGAATTTTAAGCTTGGGCATTTTAGTAGCTTGCTTCCCACAAGTTGAATGCAGCTAAGTCGGGAGGGGCACCCAGTTCTGTCTGACCTCAAAGGCTACATGATAGGATTGCAGAGTTCTCACAAACACCTCCTACTCAGATTGGGTTGTTATAATCACCAAAGGAAGGTTCCATGTGACATGCTAAGCATGAAGTAATGCTCAATCTACATTATAATGGAGGGTGGGTGGGATGCTAGTTTAAAATACTAACCTCCATTAGAATTAGAACATAAACTGCAAGGTAGACTTCCCCTCTGTAGTGTATCTCATCCCATTCCATCCCATCCTATCCCAACTTAGTTAATTTTTAAAAACAAGCTCTCCAAGAACCTTAATACTGTACAAAATTATTTGTAAGACATCTAAGATTTGTGATAATGAAGAGTGAGATGACACTAGGTTTTGGGACTCATTCAACCTAATATTTGAAATGAAAATGCCCGTTTTTTAAAATGGAGGAGGAACTGAAGTATATAGGCTGGAAAAGAAACTCGCATTTTCCTGTGTAGAAGCAAATGCTGTGGAACGTTTCTACCTGTGCTGGAACCCTTTGACCCATTACTGACCGTGAGTCCTCAGCTGCCCAGCTGCCAACTCACTTCTTTGAAGCTACTAGCTCTTTCCTTTATGATTCTGAGGATGAATTCTAATTGCTCTCAGCACATTTTTTTTTTCCCTGTGAAGCCCAAATTAGTCCCCTCTCCTGGACTCCCACTGGGCCGCCTCAGTCCATCACAGAAAGCTGGCTGAGAGGACTTTTCTAGTCCCACAAATCACCCTAGTACCTGCTACTTTGACTAAGCCTGGGCCATTATTTATTACAGAATAAGCACTAGCTGTTGAGGGTCAATTATTCCATTGACCAGGCATTACAATAATTCCTGGTAATTAAAAGAGGTACTTATGTGAATCTGGGTGCACATTGAAAGAAACATTAGTTCTTTTGTCAACTTGGCAAGTCTATTGTTCTGAGCCAGGCCCAACCAATTAACATCTTTTGCCAATCCCTGTCAGCTGGGACTTGAAAAAAGGAGAGAAAAGGGGTCAGTCAGATGCTAATTTAGATACAATTGTGTCAGGGCTGTTTGGAGGGGGCTGGCTCTGAAGAAGCCACCAGGGTTTAATGAAGCAAACAGCTTGGGTCCCAGTGACTCTGCAGGGGTAATTATGAAAAGACCCTTCTGTGTTCCTGCGCCAAATAGCAGAGGGGCATCACAAGAAGCCCTTCCTTTAAAAAAAAATTTGAGAGGGATAATCATCCATTTAATCTGCTCATTAAACAAATCTCTCAGGCGGACTTAACATGAATTAGCACTTCTCTAAAAAGGTAAAATGTGACCTACAGGAGACAGCTCAGATAATTTGCATGGTCACAATTCTTTATTATAAGCTCATTTGTTGTTAATGTATTAATATCTGATGATATGGAGCAAAGACCACCACCTTCATTCAACCTTCAGAGTCAAAGAGTATATGTTTTCTTAACTGGAAAACAAAAACATAAACACATTCATCAGGTCCCAGTACAGATTTAATCCCATGCTACACATAGAAGACACCGTTTGTTTCATGTTTTTTAAATACAGGAATTAAGAGAAATAAAACCCACAAATCTGTTGACTCCCTTTACTGCTTTCCACCTGACACCTGCCCCATTCACACATGGGGCCAGTAATGTGACAGGCAAGCTTCAGCAGGACTGCAGTTCTTCATGGAACTTCAGAAACCTCATGCATGTGTTCCCAGGGGGTGGGGTGGGGGCTGGGGGGACATTTGGTCTGGAGCACCACAACCTGGACACAGTGATTCAAATGGCTGAGGCCCCAGGAAGATTCAAGACTGACAGGACCTGGGAGGCAAACTTCCTGTACAACAGTGAAATCTTTTGTTCACAAGCAAAACATCATAGTGCTACAAACAGACCTCTCACAAAATCTCTCAGCCAATTCTAAGGGGGGGAGATAATTAGTCCTCTCTTCATATTTACTTAATCATTTGTAGGTGCTGTGAATGGGCCTGTTGTGTTAAGATAGCGTTTGCAGTGAGGCATGAAGACTTACACTATTCTCCAATCAGTCAACCTATACCTTCAAATAAGAAGCTCATACCCAATGAAGTATTATTTCATTTGAAAAGAGCAAAAAAGACAATCCTGGACTACTTTTGGAAGAAATATTTAATCTTTCTTGTTATAAAAAACAGAGAGCAAGGCACATTCCTAAACAGATCAACACTAAAACAGAAACTTGCACACCTATGTTCATAGCAGCATTATTCACAATAGCCAAAGGTGGGAACACCACAAATGCCCATCAACAGACGAATGAATAAACAAAATGTGGTACATATTGATGGCGGTCAGGATATGCTACCCCAAGCTAAAGGAGTTTAAAAAAGTGGCAGAAGAAGAATTCTCTCTGACCTTCTCCTGCCCTTCTTCCCTGAAGCAGGTCAT
>NW_017731510.1:2428946-2431541 GCF_001890085.2 Hipposideros armiger | reverse complement strand
CTGCTCAGCTCAGGCTGGACTCGAACTGCTGTTGCTCAGAGCTCAAACTCTTGAGTGAGCTCTTAACCAACTGAGCCACTCGGCCGGCCCTACACAAACTTAATTGTCACACCTCATAAGGACTAATAAGGAAATTCTCAGCTCCTCTGTAGTTCCCCCTGGACAAGACAACTTGATGGGTTAAACCATGTTCAACACACCTAAGTCTCTGTTACCACAGACCCCAAGTGCTAGAATAGAGTCACACATGCTGAGAGCCCACAATGATTGTTGACTTGCACAAATTACTGAAACTGTTGTGTTTAAAGATCTGTTACAATACATGTAGGAGCAAAGGAAGTATATCTCAATAGGAAACCATCAGCATTGAAGGACTATCTTTAAATAAGATTTCTAAGGTGTATCTCAAATCGTGGTATTTATATAAATTATTTCAATTTTTACAGTGTGGTAGGAGAGATAGCCTGGTAGGAGTTGACTTGGTATCATAGAACCTTTATTTGAAAAAATTCTGTCAAAGATATAGTAATAAGTCAAAATCTTGAAATGAAAAAGCAGCACAATAGGACAGTTTAACTCCTGAAAAGAACTTGCAAGATCCTTTTTCTGTATTAAGGGCTAACTCTATCATTTCATGATTTGGTCCATCATAGAACTCTGACAAAATCATTTACTCTATATTCTACTGTGTTTATTTAAGAATGTAATAAGTTGAAAGCACAGGTGCCTTGGATTAGAAATAAAGTTAGGACAAACAAAAGGGAGTGGGTATGGAGAAAGCCTATAACGGCAAAAAGAAATTGGAACAAAAGCAATCTCTGAGTGGCCTGCTGATCAAATAAGGTCTTTGTCTGTCTTCAGAAAATGCCATTGCCATTGTACAGTTGAAAGGGGCCTTAGAAATGAACATAGCCCCATCCTAGGTATTCGTGA
Source organism: Hipposideros armiger (assembly GCF_001890085.2). Taxonomy (NCBI): domain Eukaryota; kingdom Metazoa; phylum Chordata; class Mammalia; order Chiroptera; family Hipposideridae; genus Hipposideros; species Hipposideros armiger. Next base: position 2,430,608 of record NW_017731510.1, on the reverse strand, counting down.
AATGATTGTGAATGGCTGAGTCAATAAGCCCTTTTATTTTGTAAGTGAGAAGAGCAAGAGATACAAAGGAATCTAAGACCTCTATCATGGAGAAACCCACCAAGGAGGTCAGGATTCCAAATGACTGTTAGTATAAATAGCTATCAAACTGGAAGTTTGATTTTAATTTAGCTCTTTTTTAAAGTTGTCATTTGTTGGAATACAACAATATCCCTTGAATGTACCCTGTTTTGACGGTTCATCAAGAAGACATATTTGCTTCTTCAAGCACTCATATCATCACCAGGGAGAAACTGAGGAATATCCAAGGCCCAGTCAGAGAAGAGCACGGGGCTATACATCACAGAAACCAGAATTTTCTATCCTCAGGCTCTCATTTTGTCATCTTGATAATTAAGTACAAAACACAACAGAAAAGCAAAGGCCTGTGTAGGATGTACTCACTAAGGAACGAGAACAGGAAGAAAGGACCGCCCGGTGAGGTAGAAGGAAGGAGAGAGAGTGTTTTCTGCAGGAAGAGCAAAAGGTTCATAAAACGGCAGAGAAGAAAGGAGAGAGGAGGAGACCCCATTGCCCAGCATTGGGGTGCTAGGGAATCGGTAAGGTGGGACAGGTGGTGGAAAGCCTGGAAAAGTGGGTAGAGTGATGTGGTGATGTGGAAGAAAATAAGGAAGTCACTGCAGATTCTGAGCAGTGACATGGAAATGGGCTTCGAGAAAAGTCCAGGTTGTAGTTGTGTGTACCACAAAAGAGGGACAGAAAGCAGGGAGACAGGAAGCAATAAAGGATATGAAGGTTTACACTAGGATGGGGAAGAAAAAGCCAACAGGATGCAAAGACTGATTAACTGTGAAGGGCAAATAAAGGGGGGGGGGTGATAGTGAGATGATCAGAGGCTTGGGACATGAGTCAGAGGATGAATGACAAACAGAAATTAGGAAGGATCTATTTGAAAGGGGGTGAGAGAAAGAAGAGAAGTTTCAGACATGTAAAGTTTAAGGTAAGGACAAAACACATTAGACCCAGGTAGAAAGTACAGATTGATGCTAGAATGAAGATTGTAGAGAGAGTTGAGGTGACTGTCACCTTTGGAGAGGTTTTATTGAAGAGCACCAACAAAGAACAAAAGAGGACATGAGCAAGACTGGAGAAGGAGACACGAGTGTGCTGAACATCTATGTGGCCACAGGCTTTCTCACAAGTTCTGTCATTTGCCATACAACGGACTGGAACAGTGACAAAGGGCGGGAGGGGATAGGGAAGGTCATCAGAGAGGCAGGATGGGGACCCAGGAGAGCACCACCTCACAGGAGCCTCCTGTGTCCACCAGGGAGGCTGAAGGCAAGAGTTGATCCTATGTGTCAGCAGGCAGAGGAGAACCAGGATGGAGATGGGCACTGACCCTGGCATTTAGATGACAACCGGTGACCTCTGCATTAAGAACAGGCAGCAAGCAAAAACTCATTGCTCACCAACTGTTGACAGTGACATGGTAGAGAGGAGAAAACAGCAGAGAGAGCTCAGCATAGGAGATCACACGGGTGTTCCTATTTATTAAGTAATAGAAAACACCAGGATATTAAAAGAGAAAAAGTGTGTGAAGAGGGAGAAAGAGGGAAAGAGAGAGAGGGAGAGGGTGAGGAAGACGGAGGGGGAGGGGGT
>NW_017731510.1:2393259-2428930 GCF_001890085.2 Hipposideros armiger | reverse complement strand
GTGTGTGTGTGTATGGGAGAGAGAGAGAGAGAAAGAGAGTGAGAGAGAGAGAGAGAAAGAGAGAGGAAGAGAGAGAGAGAAATTAATAGGGGTTAAAACAGAATCAAGGTCCATTAAGAAGTAACAGAAGATAAAATCAGAGAACAGGAAGAAAAGTTAACTCTGGAGAGGAAGAGTAACTCTTATCTGTTTAGAAATGAGTACATTAGAGATGTCACTTAGAAAGTCTTCCTTTAGAAAAATAAAAAAACTCAAAGTACTTAAGGGGGTCATCTGCTGAAAGAGAGCAGCAGAGATTAAATTTAGGGAAGGAGGAGAAGGTGGGCAATTGACAGTAAGAGAACAATGGGTAACTTGTGCTCCCTCCTCAGGACCAAGGGACCAGGACTGGACGCACACACACATTTCTCCTTAGAAACATGTGTGTGTCTCTGTACGTGTGTCTGTGCAGGTATCTAGCTACTGAATACTCAAGAAAACCTAAGAAAGGTATCTCATATCATTAAGATAATGTTTGTTTTGGTTCGCTCGTTAAAGAACTATATTAACAATTTGCTAGATGCTGAGGATAAAGCAATGGGATAGAGTCTAATTATAATGGAATATGATACGAAAAGGATATATAACGTACTATAAAAGTAACCATTAATTACTGGGATGGTTGTGGAGAAACCAGGGTATAAGGGAAAATGATATTTAACGATTGACATTTGACTCAGAACTTTAACCATGAGCAAGTCACCCAACAGAGTGGGAAGAAAGTACTTTTGGCAGAGAAAAGGCATGTGGACTTGAAACAGTATGGCATGCTAGGGAAGACACAAATGTTTCCACAGGGCAGCAAGCAGGTGGGAAGTGGACAGGTGGAAGGACACAAGGCTAAAATGTTCCCTAGAGATCTAGTCTGCAGAGTCCCCTGAAAAAGTTTGGGCATGACTCCACAGGAAAATGGAGAGCTGTTGAAAGATTTTTAAAGTTGGGGACATCTACGGTTTAAGAAATCTTTCTGGTGGCAATGGCTATCAACTTGGGGACCTCTTAAAAATATCAACTTCTGGACCCTACCCCCTAAGATTCTCATTCAATAAGTCTGAGGTAGAATTTGCGCCACAGTGTTCTTTAAACGCTTCCCAGATGCTTCTCATTTATTTAAAAGCTCTCTATTTAGTTCCTATTATTTTAAGTGGAGAACTCAACAGTGAATAAAATAGACAAAAATGGCAGTCTCCTAGAGCTTTGTGTGGCGGGAGACAAATCAATGACATAAGTGAGTTAGAAGGTATATCAGGAGGTGAGCAGCACTATGGATAAAAATTAAGGATGGAAAGGAGGATAAAGTGGGTGTGTTGGGGGTGGCACAATGCAGCACACCCACTATGGTTGCTGAAGAGGGCACTCCTGAGAATTTGAGTAATGACTTGGAGACAGTGACAATGCCAAGACGTGGATTTCGAAGGAAGAGGGCTGCCAGCTAAGGGACCAGTAAGTTCGTAAGCCTGAGGATGGAATGTACCTCATGTAGGTGAATAACAAGATCAGTGTGACAGAGTATAATGGTGAGGAGGGCAGCAGCAGAGGATGTCATCGAGGGTCTTCTAGCCCATCACAAGGACTTACTCTGCATACGGTGAGAAGCCACTGGAGGCTTCTGAATCTGAATAGAGTGGTTTCCCTTCTTAAATGATGGTTCTGGTTGCTGTGTTACAGAACAGAGGGACCAGGATGAAACCGGGAAGACCAGTTGAACATCGCGGGGGTGGGGAAGGGGCGAAGCGATGGAGCCTGGATACCTATAGTAGGGAGGGCTGAGATGAAGGAAGGAATAGTAAGTGGCAGCCAGCCCAGGCAGGAAGTTATTGCTGTGGTTGAAGAGAATGATGAGGGTAGTCTGAAGGAGAGAAGCACAAAAGCAATGTTAGGGTCAATACCGCCATATTTGGGGCCATTTGCGCAAGGGCGTGTGGGTGAGGGAGAAGTCAAGCATGAGTCTTGGGTCCCTGGTTCATGTAACTTGAAACCAAGACAGGATTTATAGCAGGAGAAACGAGTTTTTGTTCTGCTTTCCCCCCCTCACTTCTGTTGCATGCATGCACGTGTGTGTGTGGCGGGGGATGTGTATACAGTTAGTATTTTGACATGTTGATTTTGAGAGGCCTAGCAACCATGACACACTTAGGAGAAAATGGCCAGTTGAAAAAGCTGGAAATTCATTCAGTCAGCGTGGGGCCCGAGACTCCGGAGGAGGTCTGGGCTGGACAAGGGAGTGGGGTCGCCATCTAAGAGCAGTGTTTGATGCTGTAGCTCTGATAGGATCCAAAATATAAATTATCAGACACACAGTATTTACACTTGATTCTTTGCCCACCAGATGTGGGGAGTCCTATGGACAGAAGTTGGCTTTCCTATTTCAAAAACGCCAGTCACTCGACAAATAACCCAATCTGCTTGTATAGAAAAATGTCCAGTGTCCCTCATGGCTTTGGGGAAGGAGGTAAAGAGATATTTTGGAAGCTTCACTTGCAAGTAAAACAAATAAAACACGTAGACTACTAGCATATCACTCCACAGTCAAGAGAATATTCTCTGACTGGAGTTGCATTTGCCACTTGAAATGCAGAGATGACGGTGGGAGAAGCCGGTTCCTGCAGGCCAGTTGAGCGATCTCCTTTCTGGCTCAGCGAGCTTTTCACTGTCCTTCCGAAAACCCCATGTCCTGGTTTCATTTGATTGCCAAGAATTTTTATTTCGATATCCTTTTCTATAAATGCTAGAGTAGTTACCAAGTGGATCTCAAATCTAGCTTAATATAGCTAAATTATTTTGAATTATCTTTATTTAGGCATCTTCTTATTTGGTAGATCAGTGAGGATGGATATGCTCATACATATGATATTTTCATTCAAAGTGTCTTTATATGCATGTTTAAAAGGAGCTGTTCCCCTGAGCCCCCAGTGATGAGCTGTTGTCAGAATGAACAATGATCATTTACAAATAATCACCATATCCTGTTTGGAGATAGTTTCCTAGCCAACAGGATAGAAGAGGCCTCCACAGAGTGACTGTACTTCAGCAGAAAAGCTCTCGAGTGAAATCTAATCTAACTTGGAAACCTCAGCCATGCAGAGCAGTTTCTTTGTTATCAATGGCGATTTAAAGCATGCTATTTTACTCCTTTCAGAAACTGACTTCTGAAATGACTCAGTTCCTGCTTCTAAGATTTGTGTATGAAAATCATGCAAAATAAATAAGTAAAAAATTTTTTGTCCTATCTAATGACTTCTAAAAGTCATATTTTAAATTATGTGCATATAATATAGCTATGAATTTATATTCATAGTTATAATTTTTTACATTAAAATACACATCTACCGAGTAAAAACTTTTATTCCTTTAAAGGTATTGTTTATTGGTTGGATAGGATTTTAAACCCACTTGTTTATGAGTTCAAGTGAAGTTTTAATCTGCTTGTTTATGACAAAGATAAAACATGTTGTTTTTAGAAGTCAAGTTGTTTTGATATAATAATGAAGCAAATTGTGTCAGGATGTCATAATCTCATCTGTTGTCACTGATAAATGCTCAAACAGCTCAGCTGCTGAGGGTCCACACTGGGGCTTCTTGATAAGAACATGTGGAGAAGCAGTTACAGCAAGGGGACATTTTGACTATAAATACTGAGCATTTGTGAGGAATATTCCACAGTGTTAATCTGGGCAAGGTGACACTGTGCTGACCCAAACAGCTCTCTGAAGATCTTGAGACACTTGTTCCTGCCATGGCCAAGGTGACTCTTTGGCAATGGTGCTAAACTGTGCAGTAGTCTTAGGAAGAGAAGGGACATCTGCTCCTGCCTCAGTGAGGTACTCCTTGTAGGTCCCTGGAGTGATAACCCCTGAGGCAGCCTAGCTTACCTGCCAACACCGGCATCTTTCCCTAGCAACGTGCTTTAGCAACAAGCGACTATCCTTTATGCTGGCAGCTGGAGGTCAGCTTGTAGTTGGTTAAAGCCATATCTCCAGAGTGCCTACGCATACAAAATGGTCCACCTTGGCTAAATTTGGACTGTATTCCTTTCATCTCTCCTTGCCTGGGACAATAGTATAATTAATCTATCATTGTTTTGGACTATGTTCTTTATTTCCTGGCTTATTAAGAGACATTATCCTCATGCTATTGGCTTATGAAAATTTCTGCAGTGAGCCTGTGTTACATAAATGGCTGGCAAGGACCACTCAGTCTCTGAGCATAGTCTGCCGCCCAAAACAAAAGGCTTACACCTGCATCGAAAACTTCTCAATTCCAAGGACTACTTGTGATTTCTGTTTTCTTTTACAGGAACACAGACACCACTGGAGCTCCTTCCTTAAGAAAAGTTCTCCAGTCCCACAAAACTCCCAAAGCCCTTTCAGTTCAGTCCTTTGTTCTTTTTCCTCCTCTTCAAACAAACTCTCATCTTCCTTTACCCCAATTCTACCTACAAAATCCTGTGGCCCAATACTTTCTCAGCTACTTCTAATACCACCCAGGCTGGCAGAAGCCTCTAGAAGTGTGCCAAGCCTCCAGGTCTGGCATTTTCAGAAAATCTCATCAGCCTCATTTAGTCGTCCACTTTAGCCAGTGTCTCTGCAATCCCAGGCTTGTTGCCATCACCCTGTCCTTCTTCACCACCCACTCCCTTCTCCTTCCTTCCTAGACCAGTGGAGAGTCATCCCCTGGGCCCCACCTCCTACCACAACATTAATTACACTGTCCATTTGGTTCTAGGATGGGGAATTGTTATATTAAATGGGGAGTTCATCTTCTCTCTCACCTACATCCAAACTCCATGAAGATACTCATAGATTCTCTTGCTTTTTCTGTATATCTCCTACATTAGCAGCTAACATGGCCAGAACAGAGGAGTTGATTTCCCCACTTGCTCAGACCAAATATCTATAGAAGGTGTCTGGTTTCTTCCTTTTCCCTAAGCCTCGAATCCAAGCCCTGTGCAAGCTCTATGCATCCTAAATACATTTCTCTCACCTCCACCTACCATTCTACTCCAAGTCATCATTATCTCACCTGAATGGTGACGATGCTTTTTCTGCCTCCGCTCTTTCTACTGTACCATCTATGTCCCATGTGGCAGCAGGTTGACCTTTCAAAATGTATGTCAGATCATATGATTTTCCTGTTTAAAACTCTTCAAAGACTTTCCATGCCATGTAGAGTAAAATCCAAGTTTCATATTTTGTCCTTTCCAAAAGGCCTCCATGGTGTGGCCACTGCTCACCCCTCTGTTCTCCTTTCCTGCCACCCTCCTCTACACCCACACTGGCCAAACCAAAGCTTGCTCTGTACATAGAACACACCACCTCTGCACCCTCAGCTCAGCTCCTTCTCCCCTGCCTGGGGCACCACGGGCTCCTGTACTTTTCGGTCACTCTCAACCAAGATGGCAGCTCCTCCATTACCAGCTCATCTGAAGGAAGCACACCGTCACTTGCTGTTGTAATTTTCTGCTTAACTGTGATCCAGTGGCTGTTTTTTTCTGTATGAATACTACTCATTTGTATCTGCCTGGCTTCACTGGAATGGAAGCTCCATGAGAAAAGAGGCCTGAGTCTTTATCCTGGCTGTTTGGCCAGGTCCTGGAACAGTACCTGATATACTGCAGGCATGAATTAATTTGTGTTGAATGACTATATACAGAATTTTTGACCAAAAAAAAAATGCTCCAAAACTTTTTCAGACAGGTTGATACTATGGAGTGAGAATAATTCTATAATAACTGCCATTTGCCAATTAACTATCATGGGGGTTTACCAGACACCTTTAAGTGTTACCTCACAAAACCCTTAAGACATTGGATCCTAAATCCTCCATTTGTCATTAAGCTCAGGAGGTTAAGTGAGCTGTGGCATGTCACACAGCAAGGGGCAGGAAGGACCAACAGCTTCCTGAGCAGAAGCTGACAGGGCAGTCCCTCTTTACGCAGGCTTGCAGTGTCACTGGTGGGCCATCCCCAAGGAGTCCTGGCTTGCTGGAGCCCCAGTGTTCACATTGGGATCCCAGGAAAGCATGCATCCATGCCTGTCAGTAATAACCTTTCCCAGACCTATACTAAGGCAATATTTAATTGATATGTCCACAGTGTTTAATGGAAATGGTCTAAAATCTGGGCCTATCTAATTTTAACTACCACTTCACATTTGGTGCTGTCTTTTAATGCTTTCAGCCCTGGAAAGTGTCTGGAGAATATTTTCAATTACAGGGTCACTTATTGATTGGTCTTCATTTTTATGCAAAAAACCCCAAATAAACAATCAAGCACACAAAACAACATCTCTGCTTCACAAAAAAGCAACCAGGCCGTGGGGAGAGGGCTTGGGGGCAGCAGAAACTTCCAGCCTTAAATGAGAGAGTTCTGCACTCTATGTCTGTGTGCACAGAACTTACCCGAATAGCTCAGTAACACAGAGATACAGAAAAAAGAAGAAAAGTCATTAAAGGGTGTGTGTGTAAAAAGAAAGTCTTCATTTGCTATTTCCATTGTCTTTATTTTCCACAGGCATCAAGAAAATTCTTCCCTGAAAGTCAAAATGAATATCTGATAACCAAGGGATGTCACCCCACACCAAGACAGGCTCTGCATGGTAAGCACCCAAGCTGACACTTCCTACTAGTAAAAATGAGAAAAAAGACTTTAAAAGTCATACAACTCCATTTCTAAAAGGACATGAAGCCTCAAAATCAATCAAACAACAACAACAAAAAAACCCCCACAAAAAACATAGACACAGACAACAGTTCAGTGGTTACCAGATTGGGGAGAAGGTGATAGAAGAGGGTAAAGGGGATCAAATATATGATGATGGAAGGAGAACTGACTCTGGGTAGTGAACACACAATGCAATATATGGGTGATTTATTACAGAATTGTACACTTGAAACCTATGTTGTTTTGTTGACCATTGTCAACCCAATAAATTTTATAAAAAAAAGAAAAAAAATTAGAAAAATAACGAAAACACCCCACCAATCCAATCAATCTATTAGATGTTACCTTGGGAACAAAAGAAAAACATGGCTACTCTTTCAGCTTTGTATCCTTTTCCCAGCTTGGGACACTTTGGCCCCACCTGGAGAAATACTCATACACTTAAATGCAGACGAAGAGACTGTGGTGTGTCTTCTCCAAAGTTAGTCAGAACCTACGGCACAGAGCCCCCTAATGAAGGAGTGAGTGTGAGTGTGTGTGTGTGTGTGTGTGTGTGTGTGTGTGTGTGTGTGTGTGCATTTACAATTCATAGGGATGAAGGTGGGTAGCGTCAGGGATCAAATGGTTGACATCTAAGACATATCCCAATATATCTACCCCATTCTGAATTCTGTAGGCATTTAACACCCTCATCTTTGAGTGGCATAAGTTTGCCCCAAAGAAACATCAACTACATATTGAAGAGAACCATGGGCTTTCTTGAGTGAGAACAATGTACGGTATTTACTGAGACACATTTTTCATTAAGCAAAGGTAAATCTCAAAGACAAGATAGCTTGCATTTTCCACTTTACTTTTTGGCTTGGCTAAGTTGACTCAGGAAGAGAAGCAGGGTACTTGTCAAGCAACCTGAGGCCCATTCTCCTCCCGGCCAACAGTGTCCATGGCCATCACACTATGTGAGCACACTTCATCTTTATCACAGCCTACCCTCAACTGCTGAGCTCTGCTGAACTGTCAGAATCTGTTCCAGGATGTAACTTGGCGCACATGACTTAACCTGAGAGAAATGCTTTAAAACAAATTTTCATAACATCAGCCATGCCATTTTTAAGCAATACCTTCTGTTTCCACAGAACTTAAACACAGCTTTGTTTTTAAAAGCTAAATTTCACAGGTCTTTCTTCAGCTCTACGGCATATTCACTTCTGGCAATAAAAGGCTCCCACTAGGAATAAAGGTCCCCAGGCGCCTTAGCATCTCTGCTGCATGGACTTATGGTCAAAAGGAGTCTGTCCCACAAACATAAAGGAAAAAAAATTATCCTGCCAAGTGTCATCTCAATCCCCAAAATGCATTTCCACAAGAAGTCGGATAGACGGAGTCCTTTGTTAAAAGTGTTTAACAATTGTGAGGGTGGCCTGTTGGTCATCAGGACAGAAGTATAATTATGTATCAGGGAAAGGCAACACCTGTATTGGTTCTTCCAGTACATCACTGTTTGGGGGATATTTCATTAGAATAAAATCGTGAAGTTGAACATAGAAATTAAGAAAGTTTTACTGATGTCAGCCTGCTTTTTATCCATCTAATATTTACTGTATACTAGGTATTCTGTTAAGTATCTAAAGATATACGAAAGATGAAAAAGATCTGTCTCCATTTTCAAAGAAAATTGAGTTGTATGCAACTATAAAGTGTTGGCCTAAAGACACATAGTTGGAAGTTGTTAGTTTTTTTGCTGGAATTGAAGCCTTTGGTATATATGATGTAACCTAGGGAGAAAGTTAAAAAAAAAAGAGGCTGAGAAAAGAATCCTTCAGACCGATTATATTTAAGGGGTAGGCCACGGAATAGGATAAACCAATAAACAGTTGTAAAGTAACAGTCAAGAGAGATAGAAGAGAATTATGTTTCATAAGCAAAAGGCAGAATTTCTAGAAGCAGTGAGTGTTGAGTGCTGCCAGGAGATCAACCACCATGAAGGTTAAGACGAGGTTACTGCGTTAAGGAGGGAGGATGTGGAAATGGTATTGAAAATATCCAACAGGAAAAGAGCTAAGGTTTGCATAAAAACCTATACGGAGCCTAAAATAATAGTCCTTCTTAAAGAATACTTTATTAATCCACCCTTGAGCCTCAAGCAAGTGTGAATAGCATTATGGTCAGACCACATCTCAAAGGCTTGAAGAGAACTAAAATCATTTCTTAAAGAGTCCTCTAGCCAAGAAATAGAGGGGAAAAAAGTGATTTCAACAAAACTTATTCATACAATGCTCTGCCCAGGGGATTTTCAACTTCCTGAAATCATAAAACCTTTTATTATTTTAAAAAACATTTAAACTATATATATGACAAATGATGATTAAGCAAACTTAATAGCAGTAAATAGACACTGGTCTCTGTTGGGAAATAGGGAAGAAGATCAGAATCAAAGCAATGACAATAACAACAAAAAACCCCAGTAAAACAAATAAATTATTGTCTGAAAAGGGTATAACAATAGCATTTAATTATTCATTTATTAAAAGGAAGTCTCTCTTATGTGATGGAACTTAAATTGTTTGCTTCCTGATATAGTCCTTGATAGCTTATTAAAAAGAAACAAAGGTGAAGAAGAGAAGGGAAGCCTCAGAAGTAGTATTTTCACATAAAATTAAACACATGGAAAGAAATATCCGGTACAACCACCATCTATAAGAATGACCCACAAACCCTGCACACTCCTATGTACCGCCTGGTTGAATAACCATCTCCAGCGTTTGAACTCACTGGATGTCCCAAGCACGCTGACTCTCTTCATTAGGTACCACACACAGTGCCCATATTTGGTTGCTTTCCCTTTTGTTTTTAGATTTTTCTAAACTTGATAAAAAAAAAAAAAAACCAAAAAAACCCGAAAAAACAAAAAAGACAGAAAGTCTCACCTTATCAGCCAGTTTCAGAAATTTCATCTAAACTATTTTCAGGCATCTTCCAAAGTTCTTTTGTGAGGAAACCCAGGGTGCTACTAAAGTCAAGGTATTGCTTTGGTCTTAACCTAAAATTTCAGCCGTGGAATTTCACAGCAGCTCAAAGCCATTTCACTTTTTAAAGTGAAAACAAGATTGACTTATTCATCCAACCTTCACAGAGTGACCACAGTACTCTGTCTGGCTAACCTGTGCTACCTTTGGAATCAAAAGGCCGTTTATCCACCCTGGAGGCCAGCATTCTCTGAGGGCGCTGGGCTCTGTTCTTTTTTAAATCACTTTGCCTACTTCCCACGGGCAGTGCCATGGAACCCCATGACTCTAACTACCGTCCACTGGTGGGAGTTTCCAAGTCAGTATATTGAAATGAATTTTTTAAATTATTCATTACATAAGCAGCAGCTGAAACATTTATTCAAAAGCATTCTACTGAGACTAAAAAACATATTGGTACGCTTAGTATTTATCTATTTAAAAAACCAAATTGGGAACCCTCAATAGACAAACTTAATAAGAAGAGGTATTAAAAGCTAGACTCTTTTCATGAGGGCAGATGTGAAGAAAGTTCCTATCTCGGGGTCCTGTACATGGAAACACCTACTTAGATCTGTTGCCTCCTTCTCTCTTCTCCTGTCTAAATTTATTATTAATGAAAGTTGGATTGAGGAAAGAAGTTTTTCCTTATGCTTTTATGTCATACTTTGAAGTGTAAACTTTTTATCCAAGTAAAACATCTATACGACGACAAAGAGCACAGATCATACGTGTACATCTCAAATGATGTTTCATTTTTGCACAATGAATACCTGTGGACACAGCACTCAGCTAAAAACAACAAGGACAAAACCCCAGAAACTTAGTAGAAAGCTTCTCATGTCTCTTCCGTTTCTTACTCATCTTCCCTTCACCGGAGCGTAACCACTCTCCTGACCTCTAACACCATAAATGAGTTTTGCAGATTTTTGAACTTTCTACAGATGTAATCACACAGCATGGATGTTAACAGAGACCACTTAGACAGTATGGATACTTGACGAGTATTTGACAGAACAACGTTCCGTGTCTGCTAGTTGACGAGGTACTGTGCCTCAGTTGGCTCCCCTTTTCTTTGCAGATTTGACTCTATAATGAACAGGCAACAGGATGCTATAACCCCATAGACATGAATCCCATGGAACACCAAGGGGCTGGGAATGGAAGCCTCCTCATGGTTTCCTCATCATTTCCTGCTCTCGTGGCAGTTAATCTCTGATGGTCCCTCTGGAGAAGGCCCTGAGTCTCAGAACATTTTTTCTATAAGCCTCTCGACAGCCAGCACATGGTACGGACAGCTGCCATCTGGCTGGGATGGGCTACTGCTTGGCACAGAGGTGCTTGGCCCCGCGAGGTCGGGTCCCCAGGGCCTCCCACTCTTGCTGTCAGCATCCCACACATGTGGAACGTGTAAGGCCATACATGGCATCAGCTGCATTTCACGCCACTGGTCTGGATTTAGTGACCTGTTTACAAACAGCAGACTGCACTTGCAGATGTGACAAAAAACAGGGAGGCCAAAAGGGGGGCACCATACCACAGACACTGTCTATAAAGCAGAGGCACAGAATGCGCTTCTAATTATAAAAACACACAAAACACATGCAATCCAACCCAGCTAGAGCCAGATGCCACCATTTCCACTTGGAGAGCCTTCCAGGACAAGAGCTAATTTAGACTGATGACTTCATCCCTGCAACAAATACTTTATTCTACCATCACTACCCCCACATCCCAACTTCTCTTGTCGTGGGACAGGTGCCATATTTGATAACTTGGAAAAGCTAATGTCATTTTATTGATCAGATCACGTATATAAAAGCATACACCTTATCTAAGAAATGATATGACATTGCATACCGATTTTAGAACTAGCTACTGTAATGTTTTTGGAGGAAAAAAAAACTTCCTTCAAACCAAATGCAATTTTAAAATAACGGAACATGAGCAGAGACAGCTAGCAATGTGCTACCCTCGTAGGCTGCTCTCTCCATTACGTTGTCTTCTCACATCCTCTCTGGTAGCATTTCATTGAGTTTCTCTTGGGAATTTTGAAACCACAATTCCCTTTGCTTGTCTTGGAAAAATCCTTTCCTTCACTAGGAATCCTGCTTATTATAAGTTAGTACTGGATTACCTAGGGCAAGGAAGATGTGTGTGAGTCTAGGTAGGTAAGCATATCATTAAGAAGTAATGCATGGAAGCAATCGCTCTGGCTGAGGAAAAGGCCAATTTTGAATGGGAAAAAAGTGTCTTGGCTTCACAAATACCCTGCTCTGACTGAACTGCCCTTCTATCTGTTATGACTTGAATTCTAAGAGGAACAAGACTATCAAATTAAAAGCAATGAAAATAGCATCATCAGAAATGGTGGGACACTAAGATTGCTCTGGGATAGGACTGGGCTATGTGGGCCGCTGGTGACTGTCACACCAGCCACGCTCTATCCTGTTAATGAGTCCAGAAAGGGGAAGTGGTATTCCTCAGACAATTGCCAGACCTAATATGTAGCCTTTAAATTCCCTTCTTTATCATCCCAGGTGAACGAATGGAAAGAGAGAAGGTGAGGATGAAGGAAAGAGACACAGAAGAGGCAAAAGAAGGGAGATTGACCCTTAGGTTGTATGACCATGTGAGTCTTGTGCAGAGCAGGACGTGGAAGCCTTTATGGCACTGCTACACGAAGGCAATGGCCCAGGAGGCTTCTCTGGCGACGGCCATGGTGCCAAGTCCCTTTTATTTCTGTAGATAGAGCTCTCAATCTCCACAGTCAACAGTCAGCAGAGCAGGGAGAGGGGTGAGAGTGGACAGAGGGGCATGAAGAAAGGGCCCAGGGCCTGCGGAAGGCTCCGGGGGGAGGCCAAGTGCCTGAGGTCACCAGGTAAGGCAAGTGACAGCAGTAGGAAAATCAATTCTGTTCACTCAAGGGCTCTGATTTGGGCTCCATTCCGCAAATATCTTCCTTTTCAAAGCATGTTCAGGACAGTCTCAGGTCAACGTAAGCAGCAAGAGCTTGGGAGTGAAAGTCACCATAGCGCTCAAGGAGACATCTATTGAGAGAACGGACTTACCGCTGATCTAGCTCAGGGGATCAGGGTGCAAAATTCCCATCTCCCGCAGGAAGCACACTTGGAGCACAAGCCCAGTGGATGCCAACTTGAGAATTATCTCCGTTTCCTTCCACAGCCTGCTCTCTGCTAGCCTGCTAACGAGCAGGGAAAGCGGGAGGAGACAGGCAAGGGAAGAGAGTGGGAGCAGAAGCAGGGGGATGGCGTTACCCACAAATAAATCAGTCTCTGACAATGTGAGAGTTGGGCGTGTTGGTGATGAGTGACAGAGAATGAAACCCTGCAATGATGTTCTTCCCCCAACACTGATCAACCGCCATCCTAAATCCCAAAGGAGTGATATGAATTTGTCGAGTCCCTTTGCAACACTGTTGGGAGTGCCAAGGGAGCAGAGACCAACTCAGCTGCAGCTTGCACTGGTCTGGGAGAGCCAGTCAAAGGCCTCTGAGTCTCCCAGAGGTGGGTCCTCACAGAAAGCAGGAGTGCACCGCCCATCCTTCTATTAACCAATCTACCAGATGTTGATGAAAGTTAGAATACTAGGGTGGGCTAGATGGATAAGCCCAAATAACTGGATTTCTCATCTTTTTGTGCCCCACCCCCTATCTGAACTCCCTTTTTCCTGAAGGAAAAGGCTGTGTGTACAAAAGGAATGAAATAACTAGAAATGAAAACTCCTGACTTTGTTTCCTGTCATTCTGAGCCCAGAGTTTAAATCCCTCTGAAGCTAAAAGCAGTGTGCCTGCCAGACTGTCAATCAAGGCCTTCACTGACTTGCATGATTTCCCAGCCATCCTCCCCACTCCCACGTATAGGCTGCGTCACCGTCACCGTGGGTGGGAGTTCTCTATGGGCACTGTACACTGAGCTGGTGTTTTCCCCAGAGTGGCCCATAGGGGACTTTTCTCTAGCCTTTGAAAGAAGCAGGGACAAGGCCAAGACACAAGGGCTGTCCACTCTGCCTGTGAATTCCACTCAGTGTTGGGTAAGTCCGATTACCTTGCATGTTCTTCTCCAGGACCAGAGTGAGGCATAAGAACGCAGATCCTGGACTGTCAGAACTCAGGAGGAATTCATTACTGTTCGCTGAGGGCCCATTTTATGCCAGTCTCTCCTCTAATAAAATTCCTAACAATCCAGTGGGTGTGAGGCTTGTACACACATTAGTCTTTGGTAATAATAAAAATATTCTTTCATAACAAAATTATGCGGAGGGCTCTAAGAGCACAGAGTAGGCATGGAGCTCTCTGGGAAAGGGGTGTGGGGCGGGGGAGGGGTGATTCAAAGAGAAGGTGCACTGAGGGTGAATGGCTGCTTTTAGGGGCTCTCCAGGCAGCCTGAAGTCAATCCAGGCTCGTCTCCTCACTGTGTGGCCATGGGCAAGTTCATTAACTTGACCAGGACTCGGTTTCTTGTCTGCAAAATGTCAATAGTATCGCAGTGAGAATTAAATCTGTGAAGCATTCAATAAAGTGCCAGCACTTGGTTAGTTCTTCTCATCATCACCAACAGCAGCCCAGGCATGAAGGAAAACGTTTCCAGATCAAATTAAAGAAGAATATGACTCTTCTTATTTATAGCCATTCCATTAGCGAACAGGGACAAGGGACTGGTGGCTAATTTTTAAGTTGGGACATAGCTGTCTCTTTGGAATAAGTAACATTCAACGAGCTCCTAAAAAAATGACAATACGAGAGCCACCTTTTAACTGTTAGGCAAGCATCCTGGCCCAGCACTCCACTTGGGGTTGAAGAAATATCAACTGGTGATGATCGCTGAGCCCCCCCAAACAGTTAAGGAACACAAAGTGCCAAACATCAAACCTATACACATTTTATAGCTTCATGGCTCGGAGGCGTCATTCTTAACCTGTACGACTCCATTTTCTCTTCCCTGTTTCTCATGGGCTCAGTTTGTAAGGGAAAAGGTGGGAGACAACAGGTAATTTACAATTGGAAATGCTGGCAGGCCACATAGGGCCTGGCACTGTCCCGCTCACTTTAACCCCTGAAAATTCGATCTGTATTGGTTAAAAAAAAGAGGAGGGAGCAGTGGAGTTAGCTTAAGCTTTTCAAATAATTAAGATTTTTATCTATGAGAGAGCAGCCTCTAGTTCCACTTGGTTTGGCACTCAACTCTGCATTGAAAACCTCCCTAATTCGATAACGATAATACCATCTTTTCCGTCATTATCTTGTGGTTGCAGGGCTAGCTGGCTGGTCCCGACAGGTTTGCACGGCCACTGGCCCCTGCATTCCTGCCTGAGCCCTGCAGGAAACAGAGCCTCTGCAGCTGCCCGCGTTTATTTACACACATTCCTGCCTCAAATTGAATTAATGAGCATAATTTAACTCAGGCGATGTCCTCCTGCTCTCCTTCCTCTGTGCCCCACTGATCAGACTGCTCCCTCCCTCATACCCTCCCGTGGACATCTTGCTGGAATGGACTCTGGGAGCATGGACTGAACTCGGGGCCTCTCCACCTTTAGTGTCCAACGGTCCACATGGGGATCTGGTTAAAATGCAGATTCCAGCTCAGCAGTTCCAGGTTGGGGCCTGGGATTCAGCATTTCTAGAAAGCCTTCTCTCTGGGGAAGCCAGGGAGGCTGAGGCCGAGGCTGCCGGGCTGGGGGCCACACTTTGAGTAGCAGGGTTACTGACGTTCTCACCTGCACTGATTCGAGCCAGCGATGTCTGCATCAGTCACCAAAAGGAGGACGTTAATTTCTGAACTTTCTGATCAATCTGATAGAACACGCGGTTTCTCTGGAGCATATCCACAGGGGGTCTGTTTACCTTGTCCACCTTTTCCATGCTTGCAGAATGGACACAGACTAAGTCAAACCACAAGTCCTATTCACCCCAAACCCAGTCCGACACAAATTCCAAAGCCTGGGATTTAAAGACAGTGAGGAATAGCAACGCTGGGACCCTTCACTTTTATACAAAAGAGCAAAAGTAGCCCCACATAAGAATCTTCAGCGTGGCTGTGGTTAGATGCAGGAGGTCTGTTTATTGCATTGGGCAGGCCAATGAGGAATTTCCTGCATGCTACGCCAAAGTCAGAGTGCAAGGGACTTTCTCTGAAGTGTGTGCAAGAATACCAGCTGCTCTCCTATGCATTCATTCACACATTGTACACTTCCGCTAGTTATCGCTGGCCAAAGTCCCTCTGATTCTACCAAGGAAAAGATTAAAAAGGGGAGCAGGGAGAAAAACATTCCCCCTAAGACAAAAGAAAGCAAATGAATATATTTGAAAACCAGTGTCAATGTGTTGGATATTATTCTTTCTGGATGTAATATCTCCAGCAAAAAAAATCCTTAACCTTGGACCCAAAACTGTTTGCCCAGGTCCACACAAACTCAATATTTGGCTACTTCAACTGAGAATAGCTTTCAGGTAGAATTTTATTTTTTGAGGAAAGATTGAATTTATCATGAAACATATTTCATCGAGAAACCAGTAAAATGAACCACCTTTTTACCCAAACCACAAAAACAGCAAATTCCTTTGCTAGAAAAGTTGGCTGCTTCTGTTGAAAAGATTAACTTATGCTGAATAGCTTCTGGGGGCATACAGGATAGGTGAGATTAGGGGTACTTAACAATGTGTAACCATAAAGAGTAGCTCCCGGGAGAGGAAAAATGGTAGCTTATCAATACTCTTTCCTTATTGGAAGGTTCTTCAGTACATTCACATGAATCGATCTAAATGTATTCTAGAAAGATCCTCGTAATGCCTAAATCCTGCTGCATAAGCAAAATTCATCTCAAACCTTTCATTACCACTTAAGGCCACACATAAGGAAGGATTATGGCTGGGGAGCAACTTCCCTTAGTTTTAGTAACTGATTCGCTCAAGCTGAAACTACTACCACAGTGTTTTAATTAACACAATGAAATAATGCTAATCACATTTTTTTTCCCCCTCTTTTCTTTTTTGGTTGCTGCTGACTTGACAGTATCCTGAGAAAATGAGGGAATTACACTTTTTAATCAGATGGAATGTTCAGCTGCTCCACACAAAGCAACTCTGCCAAGAGACAACCCTCTATGGATTAGCTACCGGATATTTTTGAAGTCCAACTAAAGAAAAATTGTTAAAGTTCTTTAGACACTGACAAGTTATAGATAATTATATGTCATTAATTTCTGATTTGAAGAATACCTGACATCTGATTATCTGTCACAGTCCCTCTGCCCTCAACAGGCCGTCCCAAGGACAGACCCTGCTCCTGCAGCTTTTGTCCAGGATGTCATCTCCTCCTTACCATCTACCTTTTGTAAGCAGACCAAGCTCAAGTCCTCTTTCCCCAAGCACTGGTCTCCTGTACGTTTTCTTATAAGGATGACTCTTGCTGATGACTGAATATATATTTCTAACTGTACTTCTTGAACTTATTCCTATTATCTGTTAAATTAGGCAAAGTTGTCCTCCCATCGAGAGAAGCTGTTCATGAAATGGTCTAGGCTTCTCCCCTAACCACTGTGTTTTCCTTCCATTCCTGCAGGAGAATGTGGACATTTGCCAGGATCATTCTAAAACACATTTGAGTCACTTCATAATAAATCTGCTGGAAGGCCCTCACATAAAGAAAACCGCTGGGGCATCATGGCAGGGGCCCCGGGCTTGTCCATCAGGTGCTCCTGCCTGCACTTGGGTAACTCAAGGATTATTCGCAGTGGTGGAGGCCAAAGCCCATCACTAACAGAGGCAAACAGCCAGTGACAGCAGTGCCAGGTTGTGTGCTGACACCTGGTTCCCGGGTAGCCTCTGTGGGTCCCACCAGCTTTCTGAGCCTGGTTCTTAAGCCTTTCCAATAAGCCCACATTCTGTGGGCTGCATCATTACCTCTACTTATTGCTTTTCTGTTTAGTAAGTCAAAGTCGTTATTTTTTTCCCCCCACTGCAACCAAATACCTGACTGGTATAATTAATAAAGAAAAGTTTAGAATGTTATAGCCCCAAACCTCCAACGTCAAGGCCAAAGACCAACAGAGCAGCCTGCCCTCCCTCAGGAGTCTTCATTCAGTGCCACCACTGCAGAGATTGTCCTGGGTGCTCAGTAAATAATGTCTAAAACAGAGACACTAGCAGGGAACAAGAGTTTAAGTTTTAGGGTATTTTTTTCATGGAAATAAACCACAAGAAAAGACAACTTCCAGAGCCCTGATTCTGAGTTTACTGAAAGTCCTGTCCTTCCTCCATGCCAGATGCTCCCCTCTCTCCTGCCATTTCAACATGTCCTACAGACCACGGATGTGTGCAGACCATTGTGCCCTCTTGGAACAAATAACATAAAATTTCTGATATGAGAGTGGTGACATAATGCCATAAATGCTATAACACACGTACAAACAACACAGCTGCACGAAGTGAAAATTAATGATGTTGGGTGGATTTCTGCATGTGTTGGGTAGAGCTCCGGTAATGAGGGAGAGACAGGAGGAAGGTAGCATGCAGGTTTTATTAAGCATGTGTGACAGGGGAAGGTGATGACACCACTGGAACAGGAGGGGACGTGTTAGGGTGAGACAAAGACAACAAAAGTTGTGCTTTACCTGTTTCAGACCATAAGGTGCAGGGAGGCCAAGCAGTGGATGGCACAGAATTAGTCGAAATTATTTATATTCATCATGTGGTTACTATCCTGTAATGTTACTCATTAGCTTTGACACACACTTTATGGCAAATAATCAATAACCCGGCATGTCTGAGGGGCCTGATTGGTGATGACTGGGGAGGGGCGCTCATTTCCTGTATATTCTAGCCCTCCGTTTCCACCTCAGTCATCTATCTTGTAAACACTGAATTGTTTTCTACACAGCACTGAGGATGCTGTCCTCAAGAAGTTTTGCATCTACAGGGAATCAACGAAAGCCCATTTTTCGCCAGTGCTAAGTGGGAGTGAGAGGTTCAACTATTAAGCTTTTGCTTACAATCTAGTTACCAAACTAGTTATTTTCTTAGGCAATCTTCTAAGATTGACATATGTATTTCAGGTCTCGAGGGCTCTCTGTCTACTTACAATTGAGGATCTGTTAGGAAGCCAACTGGAAAAGGAGCACGTTCCCTTTGTTGGTAACTGCACAGAACAAGTACTGTCTTGAATGAGTCCTTAACGAACAAAGCCACGTTCCAAGCCTTGTCTGAAGGGTTGGCGGGGGAGGGGGGGGGGACGGGACATGAAATGACTTCAGAATTCACAGTGACAGTGATTTGGGTAGTAAACCCAAGAGGTGTTGGTTTTGAGAGGGTTCTCTTGGCAAAGCTGTGATCAATAAACTCACATCTAAACTTAAGCCACTACAGCAGTGTACAGAAGTTTAGACAGGCACTTGCTCTAAGAAACATGAAAGGCGATATCCTGGAGAAACTAAGACTGAACAGGAACTCGAGTTAAGGGAAGAGCAGGGGTGGAAACGACAGAGGGCATCAAAGAAAAAACAATCGAGAACTAGCTTTAAAGAAGGCAGAATATGTACATAAAACTAACGAATGTGAACAACTCTCTGTGAAACTGAAAGTAAAATGACATGGAGGATTCACAAATGATACAGCTTCAAATATGTCATGTTCTTAGTCATTGTTTAGAGTTTTGAGTTTTGGAAGCTTGTTTCACTGTCAGAAGTTTGGAGGATAAAGACCCGAGCTCTGTAGAGCCTCAGATCCAAACCGTAACTTTCTAGAATGACAACACAATCTTGGTAGTTACATAAATGATACTGAAGAATAAGGATGTAATTACTTTTCTTAAAAAAAAAATGGGGGAAGAAAGTGGCCCTGAAATGGCATCTACTGGGTGGCCACCCATCACTAAGGTGATTGTGTCAGAAGGACATCATAAAAAGCATGAATTCAGGTTCATGCTGTAGTATGAGAAGACTGCCTCCATTACACTCATTCAATTAAATTTGAAAACACTGAAAAAAATGAATTAGTTTTTCTTCTAATAAAATGAACAAGTCCCTATGTAGACAACTTATTAATTATCTAAGTTGCTTCTTTTCTCCCAGTTTTATTCAGATATAATTGACATATAACATTGTGTTCGTTTAAAGTGTACAACATGATGATTTGATATATGCATATACTGCAAAAGGATCACCACAGTAAATCTAGTTACTGTCCATCACCTCATAGTTATATGTTTTTTTCTTGTGATGAAAACATTTCAGATTTACTCTCTTAGCAGCTTTCAAGTATATAATACAGTATTGTTAACTATAGTCACCATGCTGTACATTAGATCTCCAGAACTTATAACTTGAAGTTTCTACCTAAAGTAGCTTCTTGATTTTAAATTTCCTGTTCAAAACAACCTATTCTGGCTTAATGAGCTATCTTCCAAAATAATGAGCATCTTAGATTTTTAAAATCTCAATAAGTTTATATCACAGAAAACTATTATAATGGCCTCATGCACTATTTAATTCTCATTTAATGGTGGAAGGATTAAAAAAACAATGAAAAACCACCTTTTTACAGCCCAGACAAGGGCAATTATTTTTAGATTCATTTTAACCAATTTAGCAGACAGAAAGATTAATACAAAATAACATTCTTATGCCCTTTATTTCCTATTCTTTCTAAGAATGACTTTTCCCACATTAATCATAAAAAGGCAAAATTCTGACTTATTATGTTACTGGACCTTTATCCATGGTCAATCTTATTCTTTCTTGATACCACGTGGAGGAAAATTTCTCAAGAAGCCTGCAATTCCCTTTAAGCCCTCTTGTTTGGGCTCAGCGTTCCACCTGGTCTCCTCCATCACAGGAAGCTTCTCATCCACCCTCCTGAGTCAGTCACTCTGCCCTGCAGCTTCTGTGCTTCCCCACCTTGGCTTCTGGGTTTCCTCGACACAGACTCACTTTCCTTATTGCTTTCCTTGCCTTTAATGAAGATGCTGTGTTGGGGACAGACTTTCCAAATCTTGAACTTTTTCTTCTCTTGCAATATCACTTTACTTGACACTAATATTTTAGGCCCCAACTCGGCTCTTGGTGCCAGATCCACCCATGCTTTAAGCGTCTTCTAAGGCAAATCCATGAGCCTGGATTGACGGAGAAAATAATCCCCCTAGAGAAGGTCCATTTCGTCCATGAAATCATCGCAGATTTATCAGCGGCCAGCTGTTAACTAAACTCTACCTAACCTTGACATTTTCTCGACCAAAGTCTGCTCTCTAACTCTGTGCTTTTATCTGTTACTCCAAAAATACCAATCCCTTCAACAAAGTAATGAAAATACTGCCCCATCAAGTATTGGTTTAGGGAACGTCATTCTGCCAGAACTATCTGTGACCCATTATCTCCATCAGTTTTATCTCCCATAATAAAACTACTGGACAATGATTATCTTAGTACTTCCTTGAATTAGGTACTCAAAAAAATCCACTTTGATTCCTTTTCTTTAATATCAGTTCCAAAACAAGCATTTTCCAGGAAGTAATTAAACTTTATTATTAAACCTTTACACATACCAATATTAATGAATGCTATACCACAGATACCACCCATGTAGCTGAAATAATTCAACCAAAATTTTATCTGGGAATATTATAACATTTTTAAAACTGGAAATCATTCTTTTGGTGAGAAAAACACATGGCTTGTGCTATTGTTTTTTTGAGCATGCTTCTCCTAAGAAAAATGCTAAATTCATTGATCTGTCAATCACTTATATGTACAGATCCTGTACGAGGCTATTTCCAAATGTTCGAATACTGGGCATCTATCCGCTTATGTTATCAATTTGGCAAACAGATATTAAGCACCTATTACACAAAGCCAAAGATACTTCCCAATTCTACATGACAGGAGCTTAATTTCATTTTATCAAGTCTTTCAAATATTTACTGAATGCCAGAAAAAATGGGAGGTAGGTGCCCAGGATATATTGAAGAACATTCACATTGCTCACAGAGCTTACTGTTTAGAGGAAGAAACTGATATTAATTATGAAATCTCATAAATGTAAATTTTTAAAAACTGTGGTGAAAAATACATAACATAAAATTTACCATCTTAATTACTTTTAAGTATATGGTTCAGTAATGTTAACTATATTCACGTTGTTGTGCGACAGATCTCCAAAACTTATGCATCTTGCAAAATTGAAACTCTGTCCCCATTAAACAGTACACTCATTTGCCTCTCCCTCCAACCCCTGGCAACCACCATTCTAGTTTCTGTGTCTATGAATTTGACTACTCTAGGTACCTCATATAAGTGGAAGCATACAGTATTTTCTTCTTGTGACTGGCTTATTTCACTTAGCATAATATCCTCAAGATTCATCCATGTTGCAGCATGTGACAGGATTGTTTTTCCTTTTAGAGACTGCATAATATTCTATTGTATGTATAAACCACATTTTAATTATCATGTGTCAATGGACATTTGGAGTTGCTTCAACCTCTTGGCTACTGTGTATAGAGCTGTTATGAACAAGGGTGAGCAAATATCTCTTTGAGATCCTGCTTTCAATTCTTTTGAGTATATACTCCCACGTGGATTTGCTGAATCATATGGTAATTCTATGTTTCATTTTTCCAGGAACCTCCATACTGTTTTCCACAGTTATGCACCATTTCACATTCCCACCAACAGTACCAAGTATTTCATTTTCCCACATTTTCATCAATACTTGTTTCCTTTCCTTTCCTTTTAAATAGTGGCTGTCTTAATGAATGTAAAGTGTTACCTCAGGCACTTTTTAATTGCAGTGAGTGAAACAAAGGAAAGGTCAACAGTTTTAAGAGAATGGATACTGGGGTGGGGGTGGAGAAGGCACCCTGGGGAAGTAATGACTCATCTGAGGTCTGAGAACTCTGTAAGCATTAGCTAGGTGGAGGTGGCGACCAGGGCACTGGGGAAGTGAGGTGAGTAGGTCCAACCGCACTGTGAGAGCACAAGCAAGGCACACCAGCACGGGTGAGGTACAGATTTGTGTTTCGAAGGACTACTTTGGCTACAGTAGAGCAATGAATCGAGGCAGACCGGATGCTAGGAAACCAGTCATGAGGCGACTGCAGTGGTCCAGGGAAGAAATGCTTTGGCACCAACTAACTAGAGGGGACCAGAACTAGAGGGAAGGAGACATACATAAGAGATATTTAGGAGGTAAAAATGGTAGTGCTTAGATTCAGCATGGTGATGGGGGAAGGGGCTTGAAACTCTGGAGGGATAAAAAGACGAAGGGTTTACACAATCTTAGTGAGTAGGATAATAATCATACATAGGAGTTGCCACTTATTGAACTAGTGAACCGTCTGTTAGGAACAGGTCTAATTTCGCTGCGGTGGCGTTGGCTATTATTGCTCAGATGGCTGCAGCATGACGTAAACATGCCTGAAGTCCTGGGGCCTGACTTCTTCCCTCCCACATTCAAGAGGGAATGGTTAGGATATTAGCCAACGCTTCGGAAAAACCACTTTAATCAGATCCGTGCTTTATAAATCTTGGTTTATAAACCCTGCTTAACGCAATTAATAAGCATAGATTAACAGCTCAGTTGTCCCACATTTTATTTTTTAGTGTAAGAGCCAAGACTCTTCATTGCAAGCAATGAAATCCAACTCAGGCGGTTGCACCCTGGGTGTGGGGGAGGGGCCTGGAAGCCGGTGTCCTACCTCTCAGTCTAGCGGCCACGACATTTCGCTTTGCAGAATGAATCTGTGCTCCCACATCTCTGTTGGTGAAGAGCTGTGCTGTCCAGTGCAGTAGCCAACGGCCAGAAGTGGCTCCTGAGCACTTGAAATAGGTCTCGTCTGACCTGGGATGAACTCTAAGTCTAATAGACACACTGGATTTCAAAGACTAAGTACATGAAGAACGTCAAGAATCTCATTAATAATTTCTTTTCATGTTGATTACACATCGAAGTGATAATATTTTAGAAATGTTGGGCTAAATATATTAGTAAAACCAATTTAACCTGTTCCTTTTTACCTTTGTAATGGAGCCATTAGACATTCAAAATTGTACACGTGTCTCCCATTTTATTTCTATTGGACAGTGCTGCTCGGGAACATTTGACTCGAAGCCAATTTGAACTGTTGGTGCCGAGAAACAGGCCTCTCTTAGAAAAGCTTCTATTTCCTTTCATCTCTGTGGTAAACAATGAGTTCTGCTCAAGCCTGTCTTTTCTTTCTTGGGTGGGTGACGGTGGGGGAACATGCTTAAGGATATGAAAAGTAGGCAAAGTCTCTTGATACTCCAACTTTGGGGACTCACAGTAGGAACCATTCGCCAGCTGCTTTTCTACAACATAACGACAATGGTCAAATTTCCAGAAGCAACTTGAGAGTTCTCTCTATCTTAACTTGAGCCAGCCAATTCTACCTTTGTGTCTGTAACTTATCAATTTCTTCATTAATTTGAACTCTTTCCAAAAATAACAAATCCAACTGGAATTGTCTTATGCAAAAACGGGAATATATTGGTTTATGTCTCTCTGAAAGTTCAGAGATGACCCTAGCTTCAGGCAGAGCTGCATCCAGGAGTGGCCTCAGTGCTGTCACCTCTCAGTTTGGCTTTCCTCTTGTGCTCATTTCATCCCAGCCCTGCACTCTCTCTGTGGTGGCACTCTCTCCCTGTGACATAGAGATGATGGCAGCTCCAAGCTGACATCATCCCTATGTCTCAAACCCAGCAGCAAGAGAGCTTTCCCCCTATTTTTTTCTATAAAAAAATCCTTGAATTGTCTCTCAGTGCCAATGGGATCTCAGGGGTGTGGGTCACCACACCCATTCCTGAGCCAACCTCCATGGTCCATGACATGAAGATCCTGGCTGACTGGTCCTGGGTGGTGGGTTCAGACCCAGAGGGGGAGCAGGGTGAGAACCAGCAGTGTTTCAATGCGTGTTCTGAAAGAGGAGAAGGGCTTTAGGGGCTGTGACCAGAAAAGGGGGAAATGGGTGTCAGGCAGACCACAGACAACAACACGCCACTGCACCCAGGATGCACAGGGCATCTTTTCTGCTGCAGCTGAGTGGGTGGGGCTTGACTTCACTGCACCAATGGGCATATCTGCACCTTTACATTCGTTTGCCCTTTTGGTGGTTTCTATCCTTTATCAAAATCATGTTGCAATAATTACCACCACCCCCAAAAAAAAACCCCTGTGAATGAAAGTACACTATAGGCACAGACAAAGGCAACCTAGATGACTCTTTTCCTGTCTAGTCAAAGGGATGCCAAGCCCTTACGGCAGCTGGTTAATCCAGGTTCAAAAAGCACACGATTTCTTCAATGGACATTATGATGTCTCACTATGCTGACAGCAACAGGAGTAACTGAAAATCTCACCTACTTTAAGCCCTTTCACTATTTTGATCTTATCGTGAATACTGTCAACAGCAGCTTTGCATCATCATTTATACAAAATCGGAAAACCCTAGCACATGCTTCATAGCACTGTGATTCAGTTTTCTCCCTTCTTCGTCTAACCAACCCCGCCTCTCTTTTTTTGCACAAATGCTTTATCTGGTGGCCTTTCCCAGGCACCTATCTACCTCTTCAGTAGAACAAACCCAAAGAACACTGGTGTCTCTGGGTAGGGGAGCTACAGCTATGGTTACCAGACAAGGCCGTCTCCCTCTGCAGATGTCGGAGAAGTAAGCCTGCGCACCGACTCTCAACGGCAGGGCCCCACATACACATTTCCACATGTTTGGAGAAAGGAAAAGTTCAAAACCACATCAAAAGTGCTCTGTGACCACGGAGTATAAATATTACAAACAAACAAAATCAGCATGTAATGTGTACTTTAATTTGCTGACAGATATTTAAAAAATTAACATCAGCATGAATGACAAATGCCAACACCACAACAAAACCTTTAACCCAGGAGAAAAATAACTCACAATCAAAGCCGCCAGGCCTCTAATTAGCACACAGCATCCTTGAAACAAGAGGCCAAAATAAAATAAACTGCCAACATGGAGAGAATTGTGCAGGGGGAGGGGGAGCAGGGACTGGAAAAATTAAGGCTTTCCATAATGTACTTTAAAAAAAAAAAAAGGCTGTTGCTTTAAACTTACTAGGGGTGGGCAGAAGATTGCTGCTCAAACATAAAGTATGTGTATGCCTCCTAACTCAACATTTATGTTTTAAAAATTATTTTACACTGCAGGGTAAGTCACTTCAGATACAATTTAATAAAAGCAACATTTTGAAGGAGAATTGACTGACATGCACTCGACAACTGGTTTGTGCCTAGATGCTTTCACCCTAGGTGCTTTCCATAGTGACAAAGTGAGGGGGTTCACCTTGGCATCTAGCTGACTTGGGAAGTCCCAGCTACTCTACCCACTCACTACCTGACCAGCCAAGCTCCTGGTTTTTTCTTTCTAAGCCTCTTCCTCATACAACTGGTAGAGTAGATTCTCAGGTGAGCTAATGCTTCATTCGTTATGTATGCATATATAACTGAGCTGGTATAGAACATTTATATGAACGTATATTTTGTCTGAGACAGTAATTTCTCAGTAAACATTACCTACTATTATTTACATGCTTTATTTTCTTAAATGTCCCTATTAACTCCAAAGATAGATATTATCTACTTCATAGACCTGATGAAACCGAGGCTCAGAAATAGCACAATTACGGATACGATAAACAGTAGACTTGGCCTTATAAATTTCTTAGACATTAGGTGAATTTAGTTCAAACCCCACTTTCACTGTTAGGATTTGCACTGAATAGGAAAGAAGTTTGATTCGGGTCACACGAACCCAAGCTAATTCTGTTGTGATTCTGCAGGCCTTGCAAAGAAGCAACCAGAAAAAAGTAGGTGCTCATACCCATTACTGCCTGTAGAAAGACTCTGAAATCACTTTAAGAAGCTAACACATTTTAAAAAATACACTCTCTCTCTTGTTTGATAATCAGGAAGAGAAAAACAAAAACAACTTCACATGACATATGACTACAAAAGCCATTTTTCTGATAGAACTGTTATCCAATGCCTGAATTTTCTGATTTTAGAGCCCACACAGGGGTGGGGGTGGGCTTCAAGGCTGGCTTCATTTGGTAGATATTATCTACTTCATAGTCCTGATGAAGCTGAGGCTCAGACATAGCACAATTATGGATACTATGAACGATAGATTTGACTTTATACATTTCTTAGGCATTAGGTGAATTTATTTCAAGTCCCACTTTCATTGTTAGGATTGACAATCCCCTAGGAGACTTTGGTTTTCTGTCTTTCTATTCCACCTTTCACAGCAGCAGTGGGGTTCTGAAGGTGGAAACTACTCCATGTGCCACCTAGCAACTGCCTCAGGCATGTGAGAAGGCCATCTCTTTGATGGATTTCTTTCAGGAGCAAATGTTCTTCTTTCCTAGACTCCCCCAGGGAACATCTCCTCGAGTCACCTTTAGGGTTTCCCAGCCACTTCCTATAGCATGGAGGTTGGGAACAAGCCACTTCTGGAGTCAGGGGTCAACACGGCTCCCCGAAGGTGCTAGCACAAGGTGTGGTATATGGATACGAACTGGGCTTCCTTGGGAAAGAGCAAAGGAGGATGGCTGAGGCGACGAACAACTATGTCCCCACACCACGGAAAAGTTAACTTGAGGACAAGTCCTCTCCTGGCCCTCAGGAAGGCCTCTTTCCTTCAGACATGCTCTGGGAACACAGCTGAGCAAAGATGGCAGTGGATGTGACCGTGACTGCTACGTTTCGGCTTCCCTCCTAGATCACAAGCAGCTTGGAAACAGAATCCTTCTTTTTCTGTTTCATGTGGAAAACACCTGGGCCTGAGGTCTTAGTAGGCTGTACAGCCCATGAGAAGGCAATGACTTGGGGAAGATTCTAGGGTGGCAAACAGCAACCACTCCTCCCTGTTGGCTTTTAGAGCATTGGGATTTGCACAGTGTATACACAAGCATGTATATAAAACTCAAAAGTAAACCCATTCCTGTATTTAGGATAAAAAAAAAAAATTAAAAAGCCTGTCATATGTCAGAAGCTGGCTGGAGCCTGGAACTTGGCATGGCAGACAGAGTTAGCAGTTTGTAGGCTTTGAAGTGAAAGTTTCCCCCCCCCTGTTTTACTAGCAATGAAAAGAATTTTAAAGGAAAAACACTGACATTGGTGAGGACTATTTTTCCGTGGTGAACGATGTAACGTCTTTCGGTACAATCCTCTGTTTGGAGTGCTTGATGCCTTGGAAAGCTGCTGGCACTACCAGCCATGTCTTACACAACGGCTACACACAAGAAATACATCAGTTGTGAATCTTTTAAATACACCATCTTCTCCTATAATACCCAGCACTGGCTCACACACTGTCATGGAGTAGTATTTTAGGGTGTTTTAGGCATTGCAGAGCGCTGGTTCTCAAATTTAAAGGGAAGAATAGCCTGGAGATTCACTAAAGTTCTGAGGCTGGGGCCTCACACTCAGAGATTCTGATTCTGTGTGTGTGTGTGTGTGTGTGTGTGTGTGTGTGTGTGTGTGTGTGTGTGTTACCAGTATTTTTTGGGGGAGGGGTTGTCATTTAAACAAGCAACTCAGATGATTCACATGCAGGTGGTCAATGAACCTTACAGAGAAACATCACATCTAGAACCTATAAATATTAAAATTCTATGGCTAAAAGAATCGGGAGTTTAAATCACAACATTTATATTTATGAAAGTTCAAAAATAATTGATCACTCCAGGAAAGTGAAGAGCCTGTGTGCTATGCATTTCCCACAGGTTATCTAATTCTATCTTCACCCCACTCCTCTGAGGTAACTAGGGTGGGTGACGTCATCTTCACATTGCTGATAAGGAAATTCATGCAGGTTAAGTGATTTAGCAAAGGTTACAAAGCTAGTTGGGTCAGGTCTCCTGACTGATGTCCAATAAGACACTCCTAAAGTGAAAAGCTCAGAGAAAGAACATGCAGGAAATATAAGCACATTTCCTGATCCAGTTTTACATCACACTTTCCTCTTCTCTCTAATTCATAGCTCTACTTTAGCAGGTAACTTTGGGCTAAACGAAGTTTGTCATTTTCCACTTCCAAGCATTGGCTTTGGAGACCCATTATGGAGACACTTACAGCCAGCCCCTGGTTATGCTAACTTCTGTTTTTTCTTGGGAAAAAGAAACACACACGGTCCCCTATGGTAAAACATCACCACACACATTTTCCCTGGCTGATGACATTGGTATCATCCCTAGATTAGAGCCAGCATGAATTTTAAAGTCACTTTAGATCTAGCTCAGGCCTAGACATATGGAAAAATGGGGTGCCCCTAAAAATCCCATAAATGCTGCATATGCTCAGGGGAAGAAGTATACAGATGACTTCTTTTATTTCAGACACTTCCACTGGGACTTCTGCCTGTTCGGGTTCACATACCATATCACGAGGTGCTGTAGGGAAGATAAAGACTCTTTGACGGTGGAAAGTCACTCATTCCTTTGCCCTCCAGGGAAAACCTGACTTCTCTCTTGTGAGAAAAACTCCAAATGTAATGGACAAGACAAAGAAATATTTAATCAAATTCGTTTAGGAAACCCCACCAGTAACAATGCATCTTTTCAACAGTTGACGATGTTATGAACAGACAACGTCTTGTGTGTTGAGTCTGTCTCTGGCTTCTGGTGAGAAATGTTGTTTGCCATTAGACATTAGATTCATTCTAGAGCTCAAAGGAACCATGTTCATTTGCCAAAAACCTGCTGCTTCATGAGCTATAAAAAATGGTTTATAAAAATCACTAGAAACATTCTTAAAATATGATGATGTTGATGATGATGATGATGATGATGATGATGATGATGATAAGGCAATCTTTTCCCAGGGTCCGCCTCACTCCTAACCCCTCACCAACTGTCTTAGTCAGCTCAGCTGCTATAACAACATACCCAGACTGGGCGACTTATCAACAACAGAAATTTACTTCTCCAGGTTCTGGAGGCTGGGGGTCTGAGATCAGGGTGCCAGTGTGGTTGGGCTCTGGGAAGGGCCTCTTCCAGGCTGCAGACATCTAACTTCTCACTGTATTATTGCATGGTAGAAAACGAGTGGGCTAGCTCTTGGGCCTCTTCTTAGCAGGGCACTAACTCCATTCATGACATAATTACCTCCCAAAGGCCCTTTCTCCAAATACCATCACGCTAGGGGTTAGGACCTCAACACAGGAATTTGAGGGGGACACAAACATTCAGTCCTTAACACCAACCCAGAACATAACGGATGAACATGACTTCGGCATATTTTCAACAGACCCCCAAAGAAGTCCACTCCTGTGACTCCACCTGGGCCCATTCCCATCTCTCTTTACACCAGCTCATAATTCCTCCGGAGGTAGCAGAAAGACTTTCTAAGACTTCGGGCTCGTTTTAGCCACTCTTCACCCACACGATTTTTCAAAAGTGTTAAAAAAATGTTTTTTTAATACTTCCCTAGCACTTTTCAAAGAATGACCAAACCATTGGGTGGCAGACACCAAATAAAAGAGTATTAGAGTTGGCTCTGAGATTTTTTCTGACACCCTGTCCCCAGTTGGAGCTCTCTCCTGGAGAAAGACTGCAGATAATAAACGGCTCTTTAAACATAGACAGTGGATCACCCACTCAGAAATCCTGTGACACAAAGACTGCATTAATCATCTCATTCAACGTCTGATGAAAAACTAGGTCTTGGCCAGCCATGTTCGATTTCAAAACATCATTTGCCTCATGGAAACAAACCAACCAACAAAAATGTTAAAATGATGTGGTTTAAGTTTTTATACCGAAGTGACATGTGATTTAATATTACAATTTTTTTGCTTTTGGATGGTAGGAATGGCTCATTAAATTTCTTCAAAACATCCCCAACTATGGAAATTTAACCATTAAGCTGAGTCTTCGAACCACACAGATCAGCATGAGTGTGAGATAGTGAAAATGTGGCATGTTAGTGACAGGTTGGCAAATGGGGTCCCCCCCCCACCCCGCACTGGGAAATCCAACCTCTGGATGGGAGGGAGAGTCAGTGACCAGCCTAACTCATGTGCATTTGAACAGGAGTTACTGATGCAAATGTCCACAGAGAGACTCCTGTTGAGGGCACTAAGAGGGGATTTCAAGGGAACCAACTGGCTTTGTCAGCCAGTCACACATCAAGTGAGCCCCCGTCAGCTGTCACTCTCCTCTAATTTAGAAAACTATCTACGGCAATTGGCTGCAGTCCCTTTTATTGTCCTGCACCACAAAATTCCCGAGTGAAATATTCATCAGACCTCACACCCCTTTAACCAGAAGCAAGGGAACTCAAAGCAGATATTGTAGGCACCAATGTCTTACCAAGTGATCATCGTTATTATGAATACTTCTCTTGGTTTGTTTTTTGGGGACAAACACACTGCTTTAACATATAACTAATTTCCTTAAAGGGACAACACACCTTTGCTGAGAAATGCTCATTTTGTTACACAACAATTTCCTTGATCCATTCAGGGCTCTGTAATTTCCTCTATTGCTTGCATTTGGAAGAGACCTGAGAAGTGTGTACGTGTTTGTCCTCATTCCTTACAGAAAGCAGAGATGCATCAGGGGATACAACACAAGCCCACTCTGATGGGACATGTCTGTTCTTCTCAGCACCCACATGCAGAGGAGGCTCCGGGCACCAGGGCGTACCAGCTGGCTGATTCACCAAGTAAAAAATGAGAAAATGCCACCCGCAGGTTCTCTCACATCAAACAGCTGCTGGACATGTATCTGGGCTGGGGCAGACCCAGTAGCTTTGGCTCATTTCTGTATCATAAGTGAGGCAAAGAAAGCAACCAGATGTGGCCTGCATAGGCCTGCCTCTAAAAAGTGTATTCCTGGGCCAGAGACACCAGTGCTTACAGTGCAAGCCCCCGACCCACCTCTAGTCTCTTCGTGTCCTTGGCTCTGTCCCATAGCACTGGAAGCCTCATGCAGGTGTGGGGAATAGACCAGTGCCAACAACCAGTGTATCCTTTGCAAATAGCTGCCCCTGTGTATCCTTTGCAAATAGCTGCCCCTGGAGCCCAGGGCTGCTCACACTGGCCTGGATCTGGGAAGAGGACCCTGCAGGCCAGGGAAGTGGGCTTTTGGCTGTTTAGGAAGGAAACTCAGGGTCCTAGGAACCCAGAGAATTGACTAGAAGTGGGGGTGCTGGTTCTCTGTGCACACTGTGTAGGCTTCTTACCCTGTGAAGAGGAACATAACCAGCCGGGGATGGCCACACAGAGGCCTCTAAAGCATGCAGCCTAGGGCAGCCCCTTGTTGGGGTCTCAGGGCAATGCTGGCTGTGGCCTGCAGGGTGGGCCTGCAGGGCCTGGGCCTGTGGGGTGGGCCTGCAGGGCCTGGGCCTGAGGAGCTTCATTTGAAAAGCAAGGAGGTTGGAATCCATGATTGTCAAGGTCCGCTCTAGACTCAATACTGTGGAGTTCTAAGATCCAGTCTATCATTATTGATGGCTCATCTCAAACATTGGACAAAGACAATTAAAAGAAAAGAAAGTATGAAAAAAATCCATAAAAGGGTAGGGCCGGCCGAGTGGTGCGATGGTTAAGAACTGGCTTGGGACGCCAGAGGGCCCTGGTTTGGATCCCACATATGAGGGCCAGTGACACTGTCCTCTACAGCTAACATGCTGAACAACAGCTCGACCTGGAGCTGGGCTGCCCTGAGTCACCAGCGACGGCGTAGGCTGCAGCCCCTGTGCTATGTGGCAGTGGGTAGCCATGGGCTACCGTGTGTAGCCAGTAGCCAGCGTGAGCGGCCAGCAGCCGCAGTGAGCAGCCGTCCAGAAGCTGGCGACTGATCTGCCTCGCCCGGGAAGAGTACAATGATGGTGCCCACTTGGGCCAGTGAAGCAACGTCCTCCACAGCTAGACTGAAGAACAAAACGACAGCAACTTGTCTGTTCCCCTTCCCCCAATTCCCCAGCGCTGTTCCCATCCCCTGAATTCCCCAGTAAAAATCTAAAAAAAAAAATCCATAAAAGGGTAAAAATTTCAATCTCAGCCTCTCTAGTTCAAGAGATGAACAATGAGATATTCGGATTCATTAATGTTCTGGTTAATAGAGTAATTAGATTTACCTTTCACAGGTGACTATCAACTAATCAGAGTATAATAATGCCCTTAACATTGTTAACAACGATCAATCAACATATCCATTGGATTATGGGTGACTCAAAACATCTCCAGCTTTCCAAGCACCATGAACTGTGTGCAATTAACACAGAATTCATTATAGAAACATGGACGTGCTGGGTAGGTCAGATGATTGAGGTCCACAGTTTTCACCATAGTTAAAATTTCGAAAGCCATTTCTGTGGATGGGACCACCTCCTCCAGGCACCTTGATTTGGTTTGTTTCCCTCCTGATACATTTTGATGACAGCAGGCAACACCACCTTCTCCTGAAGTTTGTCATTGTCAAGAGACAGGGAAAGTGCCCGCACAGAAAAGCATCAGTGTCATGAGACACAGAAAGCCACTCACAGTTAGGGGCACTGACCTGTCCCTTCATATCTGGAGCGATAGGAATGGTGGGCCAGATGGTTGAGTAGACGCCAAAGAACACCAGCCAGATCAGCATGCTTCCCCAGACGGCCAGGTGACTGAACTGCAGAAGAAAACACAGTCAGGCAGGGCCTCTCTCCAGCCCAGGAGCCACCTGTGTCCATGCTAGCTTTCTTCATGAAAAGATTTGGATAGCTTTCCAGGCACTGGAGAGTTCTAGCTTCCTAATTTCTTCATTTAACAACGAATTCAAATAACTACTGGCCCTGAGGATGAAGGTGCTTTGGCCACCACAGCTGACCTTCCTGGAGGTCACCCATCCCATAGTGTTAGCCGACCCCTCTCATTCCTTACCAGTTGCTCCAATTTGGAGCTGCATAAAAAAGATCTCAGTAGTCTAGTAAGAGCGCTCTGAAGAGACAAAACGCACATGATGTTTTTATTGATCATTTTGAGACTTTGATTGTTCTTTGCATTTTTCAAAGAAGTTTGTAAAAATCTGGAATGGATGTTACATCTTAACAATGTCCCTTTAAGCAGCTACTGAGTTGTGAAGTTTTTCTCATCTGTCCTCTTATTATACGATGAGACTTAACTTTTCCTTTCTTCCACATTCCATGATCTAATCTATCATCAAGTTCTGTTACCTTTTTAAAACAAATACATCCAGAATCTTAACACTTCTTACCACCTCCTCCTCTAATGTCCCAGGCTAAGCCACCATCACCTCTCCCCTGGATTAATTGCCATTGTCTCTTAGCGGATTCCCTGATTCCACATTAGTCTCTCCCCTGTCCCCCTGTCTCAGCACAGAATTAGGAGCCTATTTAAACAGCAGCGACAGACAATTATGAAACAATGGTTATAATCCCCAATCACTGGAAGTAACCAACATGTCTAAAATTGGGGACTGATTAAATAAGTGATGGGATATCAATAATACTCTTTCATCATGAACAATGATTTCATAGAAATATAGTTTAAGGGATAGAAAATGGTCATGATATATATTTTGTGAAAAAAGATTACAAAACTATGTGTTCTGTAATGCATTATCTTAAAAATATACACACACAGAACAAAATCAAGAAGGTCATACAGCAAAGTATTAACAGCAACTATCTTTTGGTGATAAAATTATGTAAATTAAAAATTGTCCTTTCTGTCCTTCTGTATTTTGTGTATTTTTTTTTACAATGTGCACATACATTTGCACATATACATTTGAAATAAGATGACTGATAATAGTTTCGTATCAAGTGTCAGGCTTAGTATTAAGTGTATTAAGCACCAAGCAAATGAATCATGAGGAAACTTTGGTTTGCAAATCTACCCTGATAAAGATCAAACCACAATTTTTACAAGCAAAATTTAAAATAAGACACTGGATATAATTGATTGTTTTTCCAAGGCTTAAAATGCTATCATACCAGAAAAAAAAAATCTAGAAATAATTCTAGAGGAAACTTACTTTAGTCCAAGCCGTAGTCTCCAAACCAGCTTTCAGACAAACAGTGACAACAACATACTATGAAAAGAAGAAGGAATTTGGGAACATGTATTATCATAAGTGAGTTATTTTTACTTTACAGGAGAAACCCCAAGTCTTCCCTCCAGCGCAGCAACTCCAAGGAGCTGCACTTTGAAAGGGCCATGGAGCTAGCTAATTCTCTAGGGGTTAGTTTTAGGTTCACTTTTCAAGAAAATCCCTCATTTTAGTGATTGTCTTCTCCCAAGTAACAGTCACTTTTGTTCTTTACTTGACTTGGAAGATTTGGGAGAAATCACCTTCCTCAGTGTTGTGTTTTTTTTTTTTCACAGGTAGAGGTGATATGGTCATTGGAAGAATGGGGATATCTGTCAATCGCCTGTCCAGAAATCTTGAGTCTGCATAATCTTCGCTAACAAATGAAGTAAGCATTTCACGACCATTCTGACCATCGAGGCATCTAGATTATATAGTTCAAAAATTAGAAGTAAATGATAATGAGGAAGGCCTTATATAAAGGGTTTCAAGAGGCAGAATCCACACATGGGCCCTTTAAAATGGTTCTGTAAACAGAGAAATAAACTTACTGTGTAAACAATATTTCCAACAAATAAATAGTCTGTGGCATGACCGTTGGCCAACACAGTATCTGAAAAACAAAGAAGTTACTATTAACCTCCAGAGCACAGCACTGCAGTCCATTTTATTCAGAATGTAAAAAATAAAATAAAATAAAAAATAAATAAAATAAAAAATAAATAAAATAAAAAAATAAAAAATTAGAAACATCAAAATGTAAGGGAATTTTGAAAATTACATTATCTATGATTCTAATGTCTCCTCTTTCTGATTTTTTTTCATCATATATTTTCTCCAAAGGAAATAAACAAAATCAGGTTTCCAA
>NW_017731510.1:2381090-2384615 GCF_001890085.2 Hipposideros armiger | reverse complement strand
GATATGGATGGACCTAGAGAACATTATGTTAAGTGAAATAAATCAGTCAGAGAAAGACAAATACCATATGATCTTACTTACATGTGGAATCTAAAAAACTGAATGAACAAGCAAAGTAAACATTTGAATACTCTTAAGGTAACTTTTAGTGAAGTTTGGATAAACCTAACATTTCTGATTATTATTTTGGAAGGATAACTCACCATTGCATTTTAGTTTTCTACTTAGGAAAGAGTATCTTCTGCCCTAGTCAAAACTAATACCATCTGGAAATAATTTACTACCAAACCGAGTTGAGATTCTGGGACACACCAACTGCTTTTGAAAAGACAGCATCTTCCAAACAAGTCCCAAGTCATCATTCCGCACACCCTGTGGGGAAATTCTCATGGGATAGATTGTTCTCTCATAGGTTATGTTTCAACTGTCTTAGAGGCAAATCCCTGTAGGCAATATTCCTTGTTAAAACTTGCCAATAACATACCCCTAAAGAAAAGGTCAGAAGTCCTAAGAACTCATTTGTGGGTGAACGCATTAATAAGCTACAGCTTGCTGATAACCCCCGGCTGGAAAAGCCCATTTCGATGGTCCAGGTTATTCCCAAAGCATGATGCTACCAGGTGATTTCTTCCCACTTTGCTTAATCTTAACAGTGCTGTTATGATTCCAACACTCCAGTCAGGAAAACATCTTTCCTGTAGTTCAGCTGGTTTTATTTTAGCCAGACATTCAAAATCTCAAGTGATATCTTTTTTGATAGGGGAAAAATAACTCCCAAACCCAGGTGAGTAATTGGGTTCCCTAAGTCAGCCTTCAGAACACTACTTAACCTCATCTGTGTAAACGATAGTAAGAACATTACTTCAGAGAGCCCAATGAAAGAGAACCGTCAGAAATGCACATGGAGAGCTGTGATCTAATCAAACCTTTGTTTTCTTATCTTAAGCAGCCTAACTGACTCTGAGCACTTCCTGGCCGAGCACTTCCTGGTTGAGCACTTTCTGGCTGAGCACNATAAACAAAATCAGGTTTCCAACAAACCAGACAACCAAATGCTGGATCTACACTGAAATTTACAGTTTTATAAAGATGGACATCTCTCTTTGTTGAGTAAAAAATAGGAACAGAATAAGAACACATTAATCTATCTTTATTAATGTTTCCAAGGGTTCATTTACTATTCATCTTTATTTTTTTTGCTCTCTTGGAATTATAGGCCAATAAAAGAAGATAACTACATGAATACACAGTCAATTTATAATCACTGAGCTCAGAGAATTTGGGGGGTATTCTTTAACCTTGTCCATATACGCGGCTACATGAACTTCTGGAGTCTATAAATGAGGGAATGCAAACAGTCTGATGAGCGAAGTCTAGAAAATACAACTAGGATTTTGAAGCTTTAACTTTCATACATTTTCCACTTGTTTGTTTTTCAGGATGACTATTACAATGTATATAACCATCACTGAGGTTATATACAGAACTCTAATAGAATTGTCTAATTTATGTCAGCTTCCTGCTGTGAAAATGCTGGTTTTTATCCTGAGGGGGCAAAGCCTGTTTTCAGATCAGGAATGGTTTCTTTGGATGACATTGCCAATCTCCTTTTATTCTCTTTTATGCTTAAATTCAGGTCTGTGGCCTACAGGCCAAGAACATATAGATTTTCGTACTCAAATTTCCAACCCAGTAGCTGTGACACACACATATTTGGCTCACTGATTTCCCCCCCTGCTTGTTGAACACTACTACTAAAGAATCAAGTTTTCCAAAACACCATCAGAATCTAGTCACATAACAGGTAGAAGCTGGTAATCCTGGAATCCTGGATTCAGCTCCAGGGCATGCACTCCCCCATCATTCTAGATGAGTGAATTTGTGGATCAGGGGAGATTAACCTGCAAGGTGACATCATGGCTGTCTAGGTACAGGCCTAAACTGAGGGATTGCTACTGGGGAATGTAAGGGTTATCCTGGGCAGAGAGAGAGAGAGAGAGAGAGAGAGAGAGAGAGAGGCACTTAAAAAGTAAGGATCTCAAAGCTTAGGGGAGAGGTGGTGAAGAGAAACTCAAGCTTAGGCAAGATTTCATGAAAAGGGAAGGAAGGGAACATTTTTAAAAAGTAGGGGAGAGGCTAAATTAACCTCAAGGAGTCAACAGGTTGTTTAATTGGCAAATAGCTATTCAAAACTTTGGGGGTGCTCTGGCTCTAGGATTGTCTTAATAATAAATGGGACACTGTTAAAGGCATCCTTCAATAAACACTTGCGATTAGACCATTTATTTGATACTAACATAGATTATTGCCTTCAAAGTGGTAACATTATTTAATTGACACAACAAACATTTATGTGAAGTGTACTTTATGCCAGATACTATTATGGGAACTCGGGAGACGAGGTCCCTGTCCCATGGAGCTCACACTACAGTGAGGGAGACAGAACATGAAAACACACACAAATAGACAATAAAATGCCAGGTGTATTAGGTCTTATGAAGAAATACAAGGTAGGATAACGGAACAGAGTGTGACAGCAGCTGCTACTTCAGATAGGGAGTTCAAGAAAAATCTTTTTGAGAAGGTAATATTTGAGTAGATCTGAATAGATGAAGAAGTGAGTTAAATGAATACTGAGGGGGTGAGCATTCCAGACAGAGAGAAATTGCCAACAGTCTGAATACAGACATACTGATGAGCTCAAAGACCCTGGGAAAGTGCTCACACAGTTAGAAGGGACAAATGAACATAGGCCATGGTGAGGTGTTGGGGTTTCATTGTTAATTGTGATAGGAAACTGCTGGAGGAGTCTGAGCAGAGAGTGAAATGGTGTGAGTTATGCTCTTTTGTTTGTTTGAGTTATGCTCTTAAGGGAATAGTCGGGTGTTTATGGGAGAATAGATCTTGGATTACCCAAACTACAGCACCAATAAATGGCAATGCCAGTGTGAAAATGATCGGGTAGCAATCCACCCAGGAGGGTGACACTGGTGGCATGTAGAGCTGTGTCCATGATATGGTTGCCTATTATAGTAACTACTGGCTACTGTATTTGTTTACATTTAAATCAAAATAAAATTTAAAAAGCTCAGTTTCTACAAGGGGCTGAAAGGATGGCGAGAATGAAGAGTCATTGATTAAGGTGTGCAGAGTTTCAGTTTAGGGCAATGAAAAAGTTTGGAATAGATAATGGCGATGGCTGCACGACATTCTGAGTGTAATTAATACTTCTGAACTGTATACTTAAAATAGATCATAGAACTAACATTGCAAAACCCTTAGATGAAAACATAGGAGTAAATCTTTAAGGCCTTAGATTTGGCAATGGTTTCTTAGATATGTGAGCAAAGGCACAGTGACAAAAGAAAAAAATAGATAAATTAGACTTCATCAAAATTAGAAACTTTTGTACTTCGAGTGATACCATCAAGAAAATGAAAAGATAACCAGCAGAATGGAGAAAATATTTGCAAATATTTATCTGATAAGAAACTTGTATCCAGAATATATAAAGTACTTTTTTTT
>NW_017731510.1:2375261-2378577 GCF_001890085.2 Hipposideros armiger | reverse complement strand
GCATCTTTT
This sequence comes from Hipposideros armiger, assembly GCF_001890085.2. Taxonomy (NCBI): domain Eukaryota; kingdom Metazoa; phylum Chordata; class Mammalia; order Chiroptera; family Hipposideridae; genus Hipposideros; species Hipposideros armiger. The sequence goes on along the minus strand of NW_017731510.1, from coordinate 2,378,568 downwards.
CATATGTCTATTGGCCATCTGTATGTCCTCTTTGGAGAAATGTCTATTCAGGTCCTCTGCCCATTTTTTAATTGGATTGTTTGTTTTAGTTTTTAAAAATTTTAGGGTTCTGAGTCTCAAGTTCAACATCTGTAAAATGAGGGTTTTATATCAATACAGATGATTGAATTATCACTAAGTTTCCTGAAAGAAGAGAGAGAAACTTCTAAGATTCTAAGGTCTATGTTCTTAGCTGCTAAAACTTCAGAGTTTCAGGTCTTCCTTCTGTTCCTTTTAGCTTTGGATGAATTTCCTAGTGTCAGTCTCATCCTGTGTATTCATGAGTGGAGAACAGGCATTTTAATTGAGAAGAGCAATGATTAGAGTGCCCTGCTGTTCTACCCACAGCAAGCCCCACTGGAGTCCAGAGAAAACGCTGATCATATGGAAGAGTTAGAAGGGCTGGGAGACTAAGTTGAAAATCAAAGTTTACAATTATGATTTGACAACTTTTTAAATTTCCTTTTAATACTCATATTTCAAATGTTGGTTGATTCATGTACTAAAAGAAATTAAATATACAAAGCATTTGTCTAATATGGAAGGCTTATAATGTGTTTCATATTTTATGAATAGACACATAATAAGCAGAAAATTGTTAGACATCATAAAAAATTCTCCACTGAAAATAGGAAACATGTTGCTCACCATATGACAGGTACTGTTCTAAGCACTTTACATCCAGTAGTATACTTACTACTATATATAATACCCTGATAATACTCTAACAACTGTATGAAATAGCATTATTATCTGCATATTTCAGATGAGGAAACTGGGGCAGTGAAGAGAAGTTAAATAATATACAAAATAGTTAAAAAGAAAACATAAACTTTGTAAATAAGAGTTTGTTTTCATTAACTGAGTTAGAAAAATAGACTCTAAAGACTAAAATCAGACAACTCCAAGGGGAAAAATAACTAGAGTAAGTACTCCTTTAGAACTGACTCTGGGTGGTGAGCACACAATGTGATGTATAGATGATGATGTATTACAGAACTGTACGCTTAAAACCTATGTAACTTGACTAACCATTGTCACCCCAATAAACTTATATAAAAAATTTTTTATTTGGAAATTAGCACATGGCTAAATTAGAAAGATAAACCAACAAAACATCATTTTTTTACACTCATTTTAGGATGTAAATTAGTGAGCTATGAANGTCCCAAGCCAGCTCTTAAACAACGTGCCACTTGGTCGGCCTTATAAAGTACTTTTAAAACTCAACAATAAAAAGACAAATAACTCGATTTAAAAATAGGCAACAGATCTGAATAGACATTTTTCCAAAGACATACAAATGTCTAATAAATGTATGAAGAGATGATGCTCAACATCATTAGATATCAAAAAAATACAAAATTAAAACTACAATGAGATAGCATTTAAGACTTACTATGATGGCTACAATAAAAACGATAACAAAAGGCAGCAGGAATGTGGTGAAGTTATAACCCACATACACTGCTGGTGGGAAAATAAAATGTTACCACTTTGAAAAACTGTCAAGTCAGCTCCTCAGAAGGTTATGCATAGTTACCCTATAACCCAGCAATTCTACTCCTAGGTACATACCCAAAAGAAATAAAAACATGAATGAAACATACAAAAAATTGTGTATGAATGTTCATAGCAGCATTATTCACAATAGCTAAATGCCATCAACTAGTGAATGGATAACATGTGGTATATTCCTACAGTAGAATATCACTGAGCAATAAAGAGGAACGAAGTACTGACACATGCTACAACATGAATGAACCTTGAAAACCTTACGCTAAGTGAAAGAAGTCAGTCACAAAAGGCTATATATTGTACGGCTCTACTTGTATGAACTGTTCAGAATAGGCAAATCTATAGACACAGAAAGTGGGTTAATGGTTCCCAGGATCTGGGGGTATTTGGGGAGAAGTGAGGAGTGACTGCTAATAGGTATGGGGTTTCTTTTGGGGGCAATGAAAATGCTCAAACATTGATTCAGGTCACAGTTGTACAACTATGTGGCTATATTAAAAACCATAGAATTGTACGCTTTAAATGGGTGCATTGTATGGTATACAAATTATATATCGATAAAGTTGTTATTTAAAAAATTCAGTTCCTCAGTCACACTTAGCCACATTTCAAATGCTCAACAGCGACAGTGGCTAGTGGCTACCGTATTAGGTAGGACAGGTATAGACATCTCCATTATCACAGATGGTTCTATTGGACATTCCACGCCAGAGTGGCCTATGTTGGTGGTGGTGGAAAGAAGTGATAGAAACTGGCACATACTGTGAAAGTAGAGATGATAGGATTCGTTTATGATTTGGATGTGAGAAAAGAATGTAAGGAATACAGCATTTCAAGGTTTTTGGCCTGAGTAACTAGGTAAACAGTGGTGTCATTTACTTGAGATGGAGAACATTGGTTCTGGTCATATTAATACAGGAATTCTGATTAAAAGAGTAGCACATGAGAACTTGGTACCAAGTGATCAATATTGTAAATTCACAATAGAAAGAACAGATAGCAATGAAGCATGACACTATTCACAAAAGGATATTTAGAAAAATGAGGTGGATAGAAGGAGTTTGGTTAGTAGAAAAAAATCCAATAATGGCAGTAGAAGACATTGTTTCAGCTCTGCTACTATTTAGTTAAAAACATTCTTTTAAAATTAAAGTTTATTGGGGTGACAATGGTTAGTAAAGTTACATAGGTTTCAGGTGTGCAATTCTATAATACATCATCTATATATCACATTGTGTGTTCACCACCCAGACTCAGTTCTCCTTCCATCACCATATATTTGATCCCCTTTACCCTCATCTACTATCTCCCCTCCCCTCAACCCTCTGGTAACCACTAAATTATTCTCTGTGTCTATGAGTTTTTGTTTCTTTGTTTGTCTTGTTCCTTTGTTGTTTTCAGTTTTATATACCACATATCAGTGAAATCATATGGTTCTTGACTTTTTCTGTCTGACTTATTTCGCTTAGCATTGTAATCTCAAGATCCATCCATGTTGTCACAAGTGGCACTATTTCATCTTTTCTTATGGCAGGATAGTATTCCATTGTGTATATATACCACAACTTCTTTATCCAATCATCTATCAGAGGACACTTTGGTTGTTTCCATGTCTTGGTTACTGTAAATAAAGCTGCAATGAACACTAGAGCACATATATCTTTACGGATAAATGTTTTCAGATTTTTTTTGGGTAGATACACAGGAGACGGATTGCTGGGTCATATGGTAATTCTATTCTTAATTTTTT
>NW_017731510.1:2337441-2369596 GCF_001890085.2 Hipposideros armiger | reverse complement strand
TGAGCACTTCTTGGTTGAGCACTTCCTAGCGGAAACCATCATTAGCACACAAAGGCTCACAGCAAGGGGAGAGGTAAGAAGAAGCTGCCTGTTGCATCAGGAAAGCTGGCATTTAATTGAACAATCTGAGATCATTCAGCCTTTTGTACATCGAGGATCAGATTCACCCAGAGGAGGACTCAAATGAGAGAGGAGGGAATTACCTGTCCCAGAAGTCCAGTGGGCAAATTTCCAGAATAAAGAACTTAAAGGAGTTGGGAAAATTCCCCATCAGCTTTGTCTGCTAAAACATCGAGTCACAATTAGAATGATCTGACTGTGGCTATCTGTGATGTCAAACCTAGTATAATGATGGTGCTTAGTATACACATCGAAAGTGCTACAAAATGACAGAGCTGCAAACACCGTCCAGATAGCCAGCGCAATTCTCTTAGAGTCCCACATTATGTTATGGCTTTGGGATCTCTGACCCACAGCAATGGTTGAACCCATTCTTCCAGACTTATGGGTATAGTATCTGCAAAACCTAGTTGGATTCAGGGGCCAACAAATGTAGGATTAACCAAGTGAGGGTTAGAAACACAGTCACTAAAACAGGCTATTTTGGACAACTGGGACAGGACCCTCCACATTAGAAGCAACAGCCCCAAATGCTGCATGCAAAAACCTCTTTGAAAATATTTGTGGGAAAACCCATGGCTTGCAAGAAAAGTATGTCTCATTTTCCAAACAGACAGAATGATCAAGGAACTTACTTTAGAATATTCCAAAAGGCTAGGTTGATGACATTTTATAAAGATGCCATTTCAATTAAATGCTCATTAAAAACATTACATCATTACCCAGCTAAACCACAAAAATCTTCTCAGAAATGGCTCTTGACAAAAAGCAAAATTTGAAGACAACATTATAGCATAGTACGGTACAGTCAGAGAAGACAGGGTTTAATAATCAAGAAAACAGATGGGGTGAATTTATAGGTGTATTCTGAATGTAGCAAGAGTCCATGGAATACGTGAATTAAAAACCACAGGCATGTCACTCACACGTGACTCAGGAGGGAGAAATAAGGTGGAGGTGGCACCATTCCCTTGACATCAAGGCATTTTCCAAGAATCTGGGTTGGAGGCCAGGTGCCAAGTTTCTCCTGCTTTCCCTCTCCCACCCTTTTGCTTCGAGAACTTTCAGAAGCATAAGTACAGAGCAGCCCCAGTTCCAGAATCTTAGCAGGGTCTCCTTTCCCGACCTCCCTCTCAGGGCCTGTTAGACCTCCAGAGGTTCAGAGGAGGTCTGTCTGATGCCAACCAGCTACTATTAATCTCCACAGTGAAAATGTATTCCACATTTCAAATAACAAATTTACAAACTTTTAGAACTCATCCTGCTCCGATGTCTGTATTATAATTGAAACTATTTTTTTCTGCTTCCAACTCTTATGTTTTCATGATGAGAAAATTTATTTTTTCCTCTCTCTGTAAAGAGTGGTATAAAATATTGGAAGGAGTTTATAAAAGGTAGAGTTTATACAAGTGTTAGTGATTATAATTACATTCATAACCAGCATTGGGTTGAGTTCCTGGTTATATAAGCCTTTTGCTGAATTTTTCTCCTCTCTGCTGCCATTTCTGATGGATATGAAACTCAAATCTTAATCTTTCTCTTTTTTCACTTTTGTTTACTAACAATAGATTTTTAAAAGGGAGTAAAAAGGATGGGAACTAAATTCAATTACTAACGTAATTAGTAAACAGCTGCTTCATGAGACCATAGACTCCTCTCCTATTCTCATGTGCACAGCTAAATAACACTCCCTCGCCTCTCGCTCCCAGGCAGGGCCCCATGACTAGTTGTTGCCACTCAGACATGAGCAGAAGTGATGGATCCCTTCCTGCCCGAGGTGGGTAAGAGCAAGCAATCCTGCTCCTGGTTGTCTGCCTTTCCCAGTGTGAAGGCTGAGGGTAAACTCAGGGGCCATGTACTATGTAGAGCCCCACTAGATTGGAATGGACCCATTCTGTTTCACTCAGGTACCATGAGGCACACACACATGGAAATGAAGGAAGAAGTTTATACTGATAGATCCCTAAAAACAAGAGGCAGCGGATGGCATGCAGGTCCACATGAGGACAGACGGGGGAGGGGAGAGCATGGCCCAGAGCCTTTCTTGGGGTTTTCATGGGATGGGATGGACAAGGCAGGTAGGTATGCCATGAGAGCTTAGCATTGGATAGTTGGAATAATTTCAGCAGGCTCTGGGCTATAGGCTGTCCCTAATAGTCTGGTATCTGCCTTGGGGTGGTTTAGGGGGGGATATGGGCTTGGTGTGTTTGATAAAGAAGATAGTAGGGGTGTGGGCTCTAGGTTGGCTGCTTTGTATGTTGCAGGGGAGTCGTTTGCTCTCTCCAGGAATTTGCTAGCCCTGGGAGGGACAGGATCAAGGCCCCAAATATCAGAGCATCGAAAATATAGAAAATAAGAAAATATAGACACCACACCCACGAACAATACACTCTTTTACTTGGTGGTGACACAAGTGAAAAATAAACATCTACTGGGCTAAGACCCTGAGATTTGGGGCTGTGTGTTGTAGCAGCCATTCCTACCCTGACTAACACACCTCGATTCAAAGGGTGAAGTCTGGGAACTCTGACTCACACTTCTTACAACTTTACACCAAACCCAACTGTTTAAAATATATATAATACAGAATTTATTAAAAGAGGCACTGAAACATAACAAATATTTAACTGAATCAAAACAGTGGCCATCCCAGCCGAATTCTGTGTTTCTAAACATCCATGCTATAGACGTGGGAGGCAAGACACTGTTAGAGCCTTGCCTACCAATCAATCCTGTCTTTAAAGCAAACCCAAACAGAAAACATATACTGAGTTTGGAAACCTGTTTTTATTTTAAGTGTATTACAACTAGTTATTTAGATTGACAAGCTGTAGTTTCATTTGTATAAATTTAAAAGCTTCCAGAGGGTTCTGTCTTTCTAGTGTTTAGTGAGCAAGTTCCTCTTACTTCATTTATAGGCTGCAGGATTTTAGGAGCATCCTCAATACCACCCCGGGCTCTCAGCAGGCTTTTCCAGATGGCAGAGGCCACGTGGAGCCACCATTCCCCCTTTCTGCCCCATTTAGCATTTAACATTCATCTCTGGATCTTTTTCATTTGTTTTAAATCTTTTAAAATCTGTACACAGAATGGGAAATGACTTTTAAAGAGGAATAAAATGTGGACTTATTGTTCCACGTACCTTGCTTATAAATATTGTACTTTGTTAGTAAACTTTGTGACTGCAATAGCCCATTTTTTTGACAGGTTCAGGACATAGTACAATCAGGTAGATTAGGGAAGTATTAATTAGTGCAACGCTGAAGCCTCCCAATTCTACCTCCTGAACAGCCCTTTAATCAAGCCAGCCACTCGTCTCCACTGCTGTTGTCACTACACTAGACCAGGCAACAGCCAACCACTGGGACTCCAGCCACCATCCTTGCCAGTGTGGTTACATTAAAGTAAATCAGGTATATGGCTCTTTGTTTATAACCTATCAATGGCTTCCATTAAACATATACTCCCAAGACACACAAGTCCCAAAAGGCCTGGGAAAAGGCCTATCCTTTGTCTCCATGCTTGTCACCCCAAGGCAGAGTGAGTGTCAACCACCTTGCTCCCAATCCTCCATCCACACATGCCTCCTTTCACTTGGAATCACACCCTCTCACCCCACGTTATCCCTGCAACTCTTTATTCTCTACTTTTTACCTGGCTTACTCCTAGTCATCCTTCAAATCTGTTGTCACAGCCTTTGGGAAGCAAGCCATAAAACCAAACCTGCAGCAGGTTAGCCAGCTTTCCTTGGAACACATCCATTTGACCTTGACCTTCCTATTTTATAACACTTCCTGCTCAGTCTTGCCTTTCCTAGGTCTCACTTCCGTGAGGGCAGGGAACTCGCCTGTAATGTACACTACTGTATACCCGGAAACCAGTACTGGCCTGGCACAGACAACATACTCATCATCATTTTCTTTTTAATGAATGAATAATTGAGTTTAAGACGGGGTAAGCTCAGAGAACAATAGCAATCTCGCCCAACCTGAGATTAATGTGAAACAATGCAAGCCATCCAGAGTTACATGATAGAAAGTAGCTAAATTTATAGTAACAGGTCATAAATAGTTCAAGTTAAAATGACCCCCAAATGCTGCAGGCAGTGAGAAGTTCACTATGTTTCATTTTATACATGTGCATTATTATTTCAATTTGTAAAACATGCCTGATCTTACAGTAGCACATTTATTAAAAAGTATAAAATAGCCTTCTCTAAAAATGTTGAAAGACTCTGTTGCTTAATTAATGCTAAAATAATAAGTCTACAGATGGTGTTTTCTCTTCTGAAAATGGGTGGGAACGGTTTCCATAGTGTGAACTGGGAAGAATAGAGATCAAAATTTTTAAGGAATATTTTTCTGCTGGTAAGTACACAATATTCTTTTTCCCGTCACCTCCCTCTTAAATTTCATCAACAAAAATCTGAAAATTTCCTTTTTTAAAAATCAAAACTGATTTTACAGTCTTTTGCCAATAATCACATTACACTTTAAGGAAGGTTGCTCAAATATGCAGACTGAACACACCAATGGAAAACCTGAGTGTGGCCTGCCTGACACCAGGGCTCTTGATGAATTTCAGTCCCTGTAAAGGTGACATCTCTGGTTTTAAACGAAATTCGCTTTTCAGATCAAAGGGTGGGAGCTGCTAGCAGTCCATGGGAGTAAACGTGAAGTTGTGATGGTTGGAAGAAATCTGATTTACTGAATTGCTTGAGTGGAAAAATTTATTTTGAAAGTTGAAATGAATCATCACAAACTCCATCAGGAAAGGAGTGCTTTGAAAAGTCTATCCAAAAACCATGCAAAAATAAGCAAAGCAAAATTCTTGGAAGCTGTTTAAGGAATGAAGAATATAATATGCTCACACCTTCTCAAAACGATTTCTTCCCAACAATTATGTGGCCAAGTGAACGGCACTGATATGTACCCCAGCCCCTCTCTCTCCATGGATAGTGGAGGGGAAAATTTCTAGTAAAATTCACCATCTTTGTGACATAATCCACATAGTGTAAAACAATGAAATAAAGCTATTCTAGGAACCTTGGTCCCTGGTCAAGCAAAACTTCTTTAGGACTCTGAGTGGTGTTTGAAGGACAGCTTCAGGCAGCACTTGAGGTGGAGGGAGGTCTAAAGGTGCTCTTCTGTTAGATCGGGGTCCCCCATGCTTTGAGAGTGCCCCCGTTTGTCTCAAATTGGTGCCATGTTCTTGGTTTCTTTGGGACTGTGGGGAGTCCATCCTTCTAAAGGGCAACTCACAATGTAACAAGAGCTCATGTATGTTTAGAGCAGTTTATCAGCACTCAGAAACAAGAAACCCAATTAGTTGCCATATCCCGGTCTTCTCAAACTTGCAATCTTTCTTCATTTCCATCACTGGCTCCCTGCACCCCCTTAATAACCTCATGCTCTCTTGCCAATCTTATGTGTTTCTATACATAGCAGTCTTGTCTTCTTCAGAGACAAACCGGACCATGTTTAACTCTCCTACTTCAAACCCTTCACTGAAAAAGTCCCCACCTGGGTTTTAGTGATCTTACTGTCATCTAACTTCTTTACCCCTCTTTCCAGCCGCTCCCCCCACCCAGTACCTGTCTCTACAAGAGGTGCCATTGCTGACACCAGAGGGGACAGGGAAATGTGTGGAGACGTGTTTTGATCTATAGTTGCACAAGGACAGGGAGAGAGGGAGGGGAGGATACCAACCACGCTTCCTGTCCAGGCCAGGGATGCTCAGTGTCCTGAAAGGCTCCTCTGAGGCTGAATAAAGTCTAGAGTCCAGCCGGCCCCTTGGGAAATACAGCGGACCCCTAAACAACATGGGTTTGAACTGCATGGGTCCACTTATGTATGGAGTTTTTTCAATAAATACTGTAAATGTATTTTCTCTTATGATCTTTTAAATGACATCTTCTTATCTCTAGCTTACTTTATTGTAAGAAGGTAGTACATAATGCGTATGACATATGTGTTAAGCGACTGTTTATGTTATCGGTAAGGCTTCTGATCAACAGTAGGCCATTAAGAGTGAAGTTTTTGGGGAGTTAAACATTATACATGGCTTTTTGACTGTGTAGGGGGTCAGCACCCCTAACCCCCAAGGTGTCCAAGGGTCAACTGTACTGTCCATGGCCTCTTCAGCTCCCTCGGCACAGGTCCTGGTGCTTTCCTGATCCTGGCCAGAAGTGTTTCCCCCCCCATTCCCCACCGGCCCCACTTGATCACCCTCTCCTCATCTCTCAAGAACCTAACTACCACCTCGCTGGAGGAAACTCTTTCTTGACCTACTAAACTAGGTTATGCCCCTGTATTATAAACTCACCCGCAGCCTGTAGACACTGCACGCTAGTATGCCAACACTTACTTATAAATTTTATACTTCCTGATCATCAACTCTGACCTTAGGTAAGCCCCCAGGTAGACAGTGTCTATATCCACTGCGCTCTCTGTCCAGCACTCATAGACATGCCATGATTGTGCTCAATAAATACGTCCTTCTCAAAACATGTCCCCTCCTCTCTACACACATTCCCATCTCCTGGATTTAACCCTCCTTACGCTCTCCTCTGGAATTCCCAGAGACATAACCAGGGTCCTTGCTGTCAGTTTTCCTTCTATCATTCACCTTATAAGACATGATAGAGTCATTTTCCCAAAGTGCTTTGATAATACTCTCCTTGACCTAAATTCTATATTGGCTCTTCAATGCCTAAAAAATTAAGTCCCAATTTCTTAACCTCACATGCAAAACCCTCTGCAATCCAGCTTTCACCTACCTTCTCAAGCTCTTCCCTGTCTTCCACCCTCGAAGGGGTGAACTTCTCTCAGCTTTCCACATCTGCCTTGAAATTCTCCACTTTGTTGGGCTCTTGCCTCCATTCCTACACATCTCAATCCTACTTGGCCTTCCAGGCTAAGCGTAAATGTTATCTACTCTAACAAGCCATTAGTAATCCCAAATGAAAGGCATCTCTGTCAGCCCTCAGAAATCTGATAGCACTTTATCTCTATTTTTCTTGAGACATTTATTTTCTACCTTGTGCTGGAATTATCCATGTGTGAATCTAATCTCCCTCATCAGACAACAAACTCTTTGAAGGTCAGACCCACATCAATCCATATACCTATCACTCTTAAGAGTCTATTGCAGTGTCTTAGTCATAAATATTACATGAATGAGTAAGGTTAATGAGCAATAATGGAATCATTTTTGCTGTGTGCTAATAGTAAGAATTTAGAAATTAATTCTAAACATTCATTTAACTTGTTAGAAGTCAACTAATGATCAAGAACACCAACGGCCTGTTGTTCTATGCCAAATGTACTCACCATTTGCAATTTATTTCAACTTAAACCATTTCACTCAATAGGTTAATGTTTACAACACAATTAAAAGAAAGCCCTGTAGTCTAAAGGCTTAATAAAAATGATGAAATAATGACATTGATGATGATGGTGTTAATAATAAAAACTGGAAACAAGCCTGAAAACACCCCATTGGCTGACTGCCAGGCAAATTGTCAAATTGGAGAGAAGCAGATAAGGGTGGCAGAAGCTAACTTGAAATTCACTTGGCAACATCTCAGGTAAATTAGTAACAGTTTGGAGTCTATCCTCTTTAGTCCACATGAGATAAACGAATGGATTTGCATCATGGAATCTAGTGAACTATAGCAACTGCACCATGAACTACAAGCCACAGCCTCATATCACATAATTATAACTCCAGGATTAAAAAACCATTGTGTCTACTGAAGAATGGGGCCACCTTAGTTCCTGTTGAGGCAGGCAAGTAAATGGTCATCTTGTAAAACTTCTGAGTCCAAAGTCAAGCCCTTTGGACTTAGGAACAGAGTGCAATGTCTACATAGCGAAGGGTAGGGGGTCTGGAGGCAGGGCTTGTGGTCAGCCCACACTATTTAGTTCCTATGTATGAAAGACTGGGTTCAGGGACAAAAGGACAATTGCCAAAATTGTTTTTATGCTCATCAGACACATTGCTTCCCATCACCAGTCGGTCCTGATACAATGATAGTTGCTTCTACCACCAAATTGTCAGAGCTTCTAAAACAAGCCACATTCAACACTCTTATATTTATAAATGCTTACTCATGAAATAATTTCAAAATAAATTAAATATACTATGAGTAAAGATGAATAACAGGAAAGCTTTAGACTCAAAAGAAAATGATTCCACTAGAATTCCCCTTTGGGGGTGGGAGTGGAGGTGGGGCTAGAAGCAGAAAATGTTATTTTTTGATCTAGAGGCTTACAGACCTTCGAAGTTGAGAAGGAGGTCTGATGAAATGGAAAGAATAGGTCATAGGGTATAATTAAATTGGCTGTACATGTATTTTCTCTGTCAGTATTTAGTAGGTTAAACAATATCAGTGAGGATGAATCATTTCTGTTTGAAGCACAAAACACATTGACAGAGAAACAAAGAAGCTTGGAAACTTTATATTCTCTGGGTCTCTGAACAATCAAAGGCCTTGTCTAGTCAACATTTAGAGTAATTTTTCCCAGGGGGATTATTGCTATTTGATGGGATGAAACAGTAACATTCTTGTGACACATTTTCGTTTTCTGAGACTAAAAGCTACATTTTGGATGTATGAAGACATACACACAGATGCAGTCAGCCACATTTCTCACACTTCCTCTTCTAGCCATAGGGAAGGCTACAACCTTTTGGAGGCTTGGCCCTCAAAGAAACTTTAAAAGTTTGCTTGAAAAGTGAATGTCAAACAGAGGTGGCTCTTTCAGAAAACAGGGTTAAGATTAAACTCTTGTGAGATGGGAGTTTTTCTGCTTACAGGTGTGTGTAGTTTGGAAAACGAAAGTCCAAGGAATTAACAGATAATGCCAAACGCATGGACACAAGGCATGGCTGTTTCATTACAATACCATGCTTTTCTTTAAGATCCTCAACTCAGTTATTAAAACTAAAGTGTAAGACTCCTAGCATTGAAACTCTCCAGGCAACTGGAAAGAAAATGGGTGTTCAGAGCCAGAATGGGTGACACCTACAAGCTATAAACCTGAGACTAGCTCTCATTCAATTTCAGTTAGTTTTCTTTCTGAAATTTGTTCCTGTGATCTCTAGGTCTGCAGAACTGTGGGGGGAAAATTGTGAACAACTGGCCCCAAAGGGACCGCAAAGTTCCGTGCTGACAGTTGAAATCATGAAGCCGTTACCATGCTCCAGCGCCTTCATGGGAAACCAGAAGAGGATGAGGGAGTGGACCAAGGCGTTGATGCAGTGACCCCAGAAAACCTACGGGAAAACAGACCGAGGGAGTCAGGAGCTGCCCGCAACTCTTGACCTCTGTGTAACTTAACAAATGCCTCACTGTGAGGGATGCTGGCAGTGTGTCACACAGCTCCAGCAGCAGCATATTATTCTTGGAGTTAAAAAAACAAAACAAAACGGTTTCCTCATTTTTACACACAAACGACTGGACTATCTCCAGATACTATTACTTAGTACAAAGGCCTAAATATATATACACACATACATAGAGCAATATACAGTCTAGCCACATTGGAAAAATGAATTACGAGCCATTTTCTTTAGAATCCTAAGCAAGAAAACAAAATTTTACCATCATCCAGAAAAAGGGCATTAGGTCAAAAGTGTTAATAAGAGACTGAAACGGTGTATTTTTTGAAAGCATTAAAAACATTTAAACTGTAAATTCTTACACAGCATTCTCATTCTTTTGTTTTACTCCTTAAAATCCCTCTCATTCAACTTATTAACTTTTAGGATTTTGGTTAATATCATGCACATTTAAAAATTCTCTTTATTTTAAGACTTGAAAGGTCAACAAACTAAAGAACATTCAACTAAAAGAAGTTCAGTTTGCTCTAAATTATCATTTCATAAATGCATTTCAGTCATCTTTTTAACCACTGAGATGACAGAATTCAATCTACTAAAGTCAGATTGAATTCACTTAAAAATCTACAAATTGTCCTGGGAACTCTCATACAGTTTGAGCCTAGGTAATGGGACAGCAGAAAATAATGAAAAATTCTAAGACAAAGGGATTTTCGCATTTTAAATGTTTATTCTTTTCTACTTTTTCCCTGACCTTTGTATGCCCCTGCCCTTTCTACCCCTGCAAACTTCAAGGTGACTGCAAATAAGTCTCAGATCATTCTCAGCTCAACTACCTTTAATAGGTCCATTCCCTACATATTTTGCACCTTATGTGGTCTTTGAATTCAAACTGTAAAAAACCAGATTTGATTTATGCAAATAATGCAGAGCAAACAGGCCATATTTCCTACTGATAGAATCGTAGTAAACAAAGGCTGATGCAATGGGTCATCCAAGTCTCCTTGTGGATGGAATATACTAGAACCAATAGGATCCCTTTTACTCCCCCCTCCCCCAGTCTCAGACATGCCAATTATGCTTTCCCCCGAATGAGGCAGCTCCGAAGGACCATTATCAGTAACACTTCGCTCAAAATGAAGCCTTCACAGATTGTTATCTTACTGAGGATGTTCTAGGTCATGCTCACTGAGGCCCCAGGGGCTATCCTCGCAAAGCCTGCACACCACCAGCATCAGTACTGTAACTGACCCGGGTGATGGACCTCTGTGTCAACCTCCTCATCCCCTCCTGCACAAAAATGTGACAGAAACAGCCATGCAGGCGTGTTCACATCTCTGCCTCTTCCGCCAAGCCAGTCACATGTCTTCCCTTCTGGTTAGTGGCACGCAACTGCTCTGCCACTCTTAGCTGTGACTGGCAGGCTGAGTGAGACCCCCTTTGCCACCATGCCTGTGGAATCCCTGTGACACCTAACCCAGCATCCGCTTGGCTCCTCTCAAGGTTGCCTTTTCTGTCTAGATGCTTTCTCGTTTCTGATTCTCCAGGGTGAAAGAAAAATACCCACGGGTGATTCGATTTCTGTGTTCATATCTGGCCAGTTTTACTCACTAGCTAAAGCAGCGGTTCTCAGCCTTTCACAGGGGTCGCCTAAGACCATCGGAAAACACATATTTTCGATGGTCTTAGGAACCGAGACACGGCTCCTCTATCCGTCTCCAGGCCCACATGCAGATACGCCCACCTACGAATACCCTGTGACCCCTGTGAAAGGGTCATTCGACCCCCAAAGGGTTCGCGACCCACAGGTTGAGCACCGCTGAGCTAAAGAAACATGTTCTTTTAAATGAAGGAAACAAGCAATGGTGGTGAGAGGGCTCTGGGAGGCGAGCTCTAGCCCATCTCAATGCAGGGCTTCACAGAAGGGGAGTCTCCAATGGCTGATCATAAAGGAGCCGGGGTCAGCCATGGCTGCTGCTGGCCACACTGATGTCGGAGGCATGTGGGGAGGAGTGGGGAGGGGCCAACAAAGAGGAAACGAAAGAAGCACCACATGCAACATGATGACTTCCTTTCCGGTTCGTCATCTCAAATCCACTGGGCTTCCTATATTAGGGGAGGGCCTGGTTTCAACCCCTCCAAATGGTCTTTGTAAAGTGTCAGCTACCTCACAGGCAGGTCACTAGAGCTGGAAGACAGAAAGCAGTGCGCACGCCTTTCCGAGGTGATAACATTGTTTACCTTTGTGTTGAAGCCCTCAGCATTCTGGGTGATTTTGTAGAGCTGTGGGAACCTGAGCATGCTCTCCTGAGTGCAGGACCTCTCGAAGATCCCCAGAGTGAAGGGTGGCAACGCGGTGAAAATCTGCATGGAGAACAACGAGCCATTAAAAGAGGCCTCTCGGGTTCATGTAGCTCCAGCGTCTCAGCTCTGTGGAATGATGACCTAACTTTCAGTCAAGTCCAAACCTGAGAGCCAGTGATTCACAGCTCCCCCAACACCCTCCAAACAAGGAAAATTAAATGAAAGATCCTTCTTAACTGTTACTTAATCAGCATGACATGAATACATTGAACACTGAAAACAACATGACAAATATTTGATCAGCCAAGAACTCTTGTTAAATTAACAACTGCCTTCCTTTGTAAAAAAAAAAAAGCGGTGATTCAGGATCATCCCTTCCTTAGCTCTGTGAAGTGTGGCTGTGTTTTCCGTCAGTGCCAGCTGATGCACAAATTTACAACTTCCCATCCTGCTCTTAACGCTCAAGTTTCAGGAAGCGTGATGTACTTCATCCATTTATTCATTTGACAGACATTAACTGGGAATGAATGATGGGCCAGATACTGTGATAAGCATCAGGAATACAGAGATATAAAAACAAAAGAAGAAAGAAAGAAAACAAGCAGGTCTTTGACCTCCAGGAACTCGGCCTACTGCAGAGGCGGGGACGGGGCAGCCGGCAGCTGGCATGTAAATCAACATAGAACACAGTGCTCCGCAAAATTACTTATGGGGGAGAGAAGAGGAAGGAGAAGGGACAACTAACAAAGCATTCTTGGACCAAAGAGCATCTGACCTGTAAGGCACTGGACTTACAGGATTTGGTAGGATGACAGGGGGTGTGGGTGAGAGGGGTGCAGAAAGCATCATTCCCATGAAACGATACCCCTCACGAAGCTTGGAGGCATGAACACACATGACGCATTCGGGGAAAACATCTAAGACATCCGGAATGGTGGCTGGCTGAGGGAGCAGTGTAAGACAAGGCCGGCAAGGAGATGAAACAGCCTCGTGGGATGACAAGTTCTTGGGCAAGTGGTGCTAAGACTTTCACCTGTAGTACTCCAGAGGGGAGTGGCATGCCCACATTTGTATTTTAGAGAGAGAAAGCCAGATGTTGAAAAAGGGGTTTGGAATAAACATGTCATTTCAGCCCAGGAGGTGTGGTAGCCCCGTGGGTCATCTTCCTCCATGGGTCTGGACACAGGGGACACAGAGAATGGGTCACTCGCTGCTTAGCATCAGCATTGAGTAAATCCATACCCACAAACTCAAAAAGCTCTCAAGCCTGTGGGAACTGGATGTCTCTAAGAGGACTGTGAACGCACACCAGTTATGGAAGCCTGAGTATCTGGCCAGAGAAGCAAGCCTTTTCCATATCATTTAGGAGAAAGCCATCAATGTGATGGAGTGAAGCCGACAAAACTCACCGGTTCTTCCTTCACCCAGGAGCAGGCAAGAAAACAGCCCTGAGATTTCAGCGTTCTACAGATTTCAAGGAGGAAAAGAGCAAGAATAGTTGCTCTCCTTCCCCTCACATGAACAGAAGCTATCCGTTTAATGTCTATAAAAAGGCACACCAAACAAACATTTCAGCTCTGTCCCTTTAGTCCATAAACGCACCCTCATTTCTTTTGCCTAAATGTGCTTTTGTGCATGCTGTTTACACTGAGACCTTATTTTTTTCTTTTCCTATTTTACTTGACTTTCTCCTTCTATCTTCAAACCCTCCCCAACCCTTCACCACTAGGCTACCAACCTAGGAGACCCTCTCATATGTTCCACCCTGCTTACGGCCTACCACACACACATACACATACTGTTGGGGGATCATTATTTGTTTTACAGAAACAAGACATTATACACATTTTTCTTCATATTTTTCTCACTAAACCAAAGATAATGGGAAGCCCTCCGAGTCCTGTGGGTCTGACACTAATGTAGCCTTTTCAAGCTCATATAATAAGTCATAGCATGGATGGACCATATTTTTTTAACCATTCACCTATGGATAGGCATTCATTTTTGTTTCCAGATCTTTGTTCCCACAAACACTATGTAACAAACATCTATAATACATTATAACATGCATACTTTTTCCTTTCTTTCTATGGGACAGATTCCCAGAAGTAGGGTTGCTGGGTAAAAACATATGTATTTTTAATTTTACAGGGTTCTACTTGGTTGCTTTCCAAAAAGGTTCCAACCATTTATCTTTCCCTCTCAAAGGACAACAGTAGTCTTTCCTCTGCTTTCTTATCAGCAATGGGTGTTATGTCATATTTCATATTCTCTAGTTTGAAAAATTAAAGATATTAACTCTTTCTTTAGAAAAATTTACATTTTCCCAACTACCAGTGAGTTTGAACATGTGTCCATATATATGTTGAACATTTGGATTTGGAATTCTGGGATATGTCTAGTCCAGTCCTTGTCCATTTTCTACTCATGGTTTATCCCCTTTTTCTAACAGTTCTTTAAGTATAATGCACATCAACTCTGTCTTAAAATGTTATAAACTTTCATCCAAATGCACGTTGGCCCACTCACTTTCTTTTGCCATACAAAAGCTTTTAATTTTCATGTGGTTAAAAATAGCTTCTGAGTGTCCAATTGTGGTTATGGAAGTTTTCAGGAGTTCCTTGCAGGATTCTTAGAGTTTTATTTTTTACATTATGTCTTAATATACCTGAAATTTATTTACTATGTGGTTTAAGATTGGAGTCTGACTTTATTTTTTTCCAAATAAAGAACCACTTGTGAGAATACAACTAATTGATCCAAACTTTCCCACTAAACTGAAATGCCATCTTTGACATTTATTATAGTCTCATGTATTATAGATCTAGAATCTAGAACTGGGATTTGGCTCTAGATTCTCTGGCTTATTTGTCTAGTTCCATGTCAATATCCCATAGATTTGGTTATGGTAGCTTTAGAGTATAGTCTGATGTTTTGCAAAGATGAGTCTACCCTTATGATTGCTCTTTTTAGAACATGCTTTGCATGTTTATTTTCAGGTAGTTGTTAATTCCATTTATACTTTAATATCATTTTATGTGACACCCCCACTTTGTCCCCAAACAATCACCTATTGGGATTCTATTTGGAATCATGTAAATTTTATATTAATTTTAGAGAAGTTGATTCTTTTATGATACTAAATCTTCCCATACAAGAAAGTAGTATGCATTTTCCATTTGTTCCAATTTCATTTCATATACTGCAATAAGATTTTGTTTTTTTCATATAGGTACTATAAAAATTATTCCTATGCCATGTACAATTTGAATTGTTATTTTAAAAGATTACTCCATTTGCATTTTAAGTGCTCACTGCTAGAGTGATAAAAAAAAAGCTATTGAGCACTAGAATTAAAAAAGCTATTGATTTTTATGTATTTGTTGTGGATCTTGTCACTGTATCAGATTCTGTTATCATTCCAGTATTTCTTTTTTTTTTAATTGGGGAACAGTGTATTTTTCCAGGGTCCATCAGCTCCAGTCAAGTAGTTGTTTCAATCTAGTTGTGGAGGGCGCAGCTCAGTGGCCCATGTGGGGATTGAACCGGCAACCTTGGTGTTATGACCACTGTGCTCTAACCACTGAGCTAACTGGCCACCCCCATTCCAGTATTTCTTTACTAGTTTCTTTTGGGTTTTCTAGATATACAATTGTACAAGAACATATTTACATGGCTATTTTAATGTGCATATCTGTATAAGCACAGAAATAGCTCATCTTTTTTTTCTAGTATATTTAATAGTTATTTAATTTTCATAGCAGCTGCTGAAAATTCCAAAAACAATGTTAAATTATATGGTGATCGCAATTATTCCTGACTAATTTCTTATTCAAGATGAAAAACTTTTAGAATTTTACCATTTACTACTACATGCTACTGGTGTTTTAATAAGGACTCTGCATTATGTTAATTGGCTTCTTTCCTATTTTACTTAGACTTTGTATTTTGGGTGTGGCAGCTGAACTATCTCAAATATTTTTGCAGCATCTACTGATAGGATCAAGTTTTTCTTCTTCATTTTTTTGATAGAGTAGTATTTAGAAATTCTGAACCTCCTGCACTCCTGAAATAAATACTATTATACTTGGTCAAATATATTATTCTTTTGATACACTCTTGAACTCTATTTGCTGATATTTTATTTAGAATTTTGTATTTATGTTTATGAGTGAGGCTGGCTGTCAGTTTTCTTTGAATTATGCTGGTTTGGTAAAATTAAATAGCATAAATTTTCTGAAACAGTTTTAAAAACAGTTATTTCTGTACTAAAAAATTTCTCTACTAATTCAGCTGAAATCCATCTGATAATGGTAGCTTTTGTCACTGGTGGCCTCTTTAGTCTCATTCTACCCGTAAAATAAAATGATGTAGAAATCTGAGATTAATAACAGAACAACAATGAGAATCTAATGAGACAGCATTCATTCATCATTTTGGGAGATGTAAGAGTTTAAGTCAGTTTTCATGCTATTCAGTCTGCTATGAAGTTAAACTAAGAAGCAGTGATGTGTTACTTTAGTTGGCCTGGAGAATCAGACATAAAGATTAAGTACAGAAGAAGAAAAAGCAGGAGAAATACTGCTTTTAGAAAACAATAAGGGAGAACCTGGCACAGAAGAGGGGTCCCTGGCAAATGCCTCAGGTGTCACCAACTGCCTCTTGCACTGGGTCTTTGTGGAGTGATACTGAAGTGGAAAAGAGCAGTTAAATAGGACTTTATTGGAACAATAATAGTAAAATTGGAATATGGACTACTGTAGATTAGAGTATTGTATCCATGTTAAATTTCCAGATTTTGGTCATTATACTGCAGTTATGCCAGGGAATGGTCTGTACAACTATGCTGTAAAGTATTAAGCAGTAATGGGCATGATGTCTTAACTGGTTCAGAGCTAAAGGTGTTATCAGGGGTGTGTTCTCAAAAGGTTTGCCCCTTCCAGCATGATTGACCCTGGAGGCCAATGATCCTCTGACCCCACTTCACAGATCCATGATGTCCCCTCCCCACTCTCTGTCACCACTCCTTGGTGGCCCATCCCAACACCTGTAATGTGGACTCCATAATAACATAGGACATTTCACCTTGAAATTCACTTCTCCACTGCAACATTCTCCTCTCTATACTCTGGGGGCACAAAGTACATAAAGCACAATTCCAACCCTAGTGATCAAAGGTCACTGTGAGTCTTAACCTTTAATGTGCATAAGCATCACTAGAAAAATGTGTTTAAATGCAATCTCCTCTGAATAGCTCTTTGTTAAGTTGGGGTGAAGCTCAGGAACCTGAATTTTCAAACAAATCCTGGTTATTCTTGTGCAAAAGTGGTCTGTGGGCCATATTTTGGCCAATGCCATCCTACAACCTATCAGCATCTTATGAGCAGTAGGCACACAATTCAAATTTATTGGATTCACTGGAATTGCCCAGGGCCATGGAATTAAGAAAAGAATCCAGCTCTCATACCTTGAGCATGAAAACAGGGCTAAAGTCCATTTGTCATGCAACCAGATGACACGTATCCCAGTCCTGGCTTTGGCTCTAAACCGTAGTCTTCTATGTCTCAGCCTCGTATTTCTAAATACCTGCATGGCATGGCATGGGCCCTCCTTAGCACTAAATCACTATGGAGCAGTCAACATATTTCCTACCAAACGGTTGCATAATTTTAACCTGCTCAAAACAGTTATAAGTCCTGTGAAGTTAATGTGTCCGGGGAGGTCTTTAAGCCTCTATCCAGGTGGTAGGCGGTTGTAGTAGCTTTTCTAGCACAGGTGATAAGTGAACATCAATTCAGCCCTGCTCTCACCACCTGCCACCTTTGTCTCCTTGAACATGACAGTGCACTTCGTAGTGAATAATAGTTACTAACTGACCGAGGCTGTTTAAACTCAAAGTCCAAACTCAGTCTCAGTGGCATCTTCATCTACACATCTGAGCGTCTTAACCTGTAAGCTACACAGGACTAAGACAACTAACTGTATGCAGCATTTTATGCCTAGCATCCAGTGTAGTAGCTACCTAAAAAAAAAAAAAATTAAGAAAGAAAAAGAAAAAAGGGTTGAGTGCATGGACGTCTTGAATATCCAGCCACGAATGTATATACAAGTTGTAAATATTTATAGAGCCACAATTTATATTATTGTATGTCTGGTAACTTCCATCTACGCCTATCTATGATGACTGCTTCAGGGTCTAAACCCCTATGGAGCAGAGAAGTTGGAGTGAGTGTCCAAGCTACGTGTGAAAGTGCAACTCAAAAATGTACCACCCTGGGGTCTCTAAAGCACTAAGCTATAAGCCACTTCATTCTTCCTGCCAGTAAAACAAAAAGCTAAGTAGCTACTTAGTCATTTTAGCTTAGAGTTTACATTTATTTCTAGCTTTTGCATTCATTACCGTCAAGTAATGAAAAAAAGAACTGTAAAATTATAAAAAATACCAAATAAGCTGTTTACCATTCACCCTAGAAGCTGGAAGTCAGAATTCATTATTTTAACACAAACTGGGGAAGAAAAACTTGACGAGGACAGATGCTCTTTTAAGAAGGCCAAAGAGGACACAAGATCACCTACTGTACATTCGTACCTATGTTTACAAATTCAGAAATAAAAGTACGAAGCAGAATGAGTTTAGATGTAATTCAGAAATTTTTACTCGAGCTCAAAACATGAAAATGTTGCACGGGCATTGAGTAAGGAGGTAACAAGAGTCTATTATAAAGATATATGGGTTAATAATTTCATGGGGTTATTCAAGAATGATCTGCTATGATTGAAACCATGTGTGCAGAGTTTGGGCTTCTGCAGGATGTGTCGCAGCAACAAAGGCCCCAAAGCTGCCTTCTATGTATACACATGATTGACTTAGATACACTTCCCAGACATAAACAGTGAAGGAATGTCACTGAAGCCCTGTGTGCTATCAGATAGAGATGGAGAATGCTTACCACATTGTACAAGCCGATGCACCAACGTTCAAATAAAATCTGCCCAGAAAATCCATTAACAAAGGCGAACCAAAGCTGAAAGAGAAGAAAGTTCATGAAGTTTTATATCAATATTGACCTAAATGTTTCCATTCACTGGAGAAGGAGCGGGAATGTGGACCACCAGCTGGACACAGCTGCTAAGGGATACAAAGCCACAGGACCAGAGCAGTTGTTCTTTCAGAACACATAAATTCCCAGGATCACAAATACCAGTATTTTAAGGAAAATTCATAAGTAAGGCACACAATGATTTTAAGAGGTAATATGCACAGATTAACAGAAAAGCAATTTATGTTTAATTTATATCTAGTACGTTTTGTGTCAACACTCTCTCCTTGACTGGAAGAGTCTTAACTTCATGTCCTCTTTCCCTACAAAGTTGACTGGATAAATATAATTTATCTTTGTAGGACTTTCAAATAGATAAAAAATTAAAAAACAAGAACTCCTCTGCTGGTCATGTGTGTTCTTAAAATGTTGACCCTCCTTAATTGAGCGAGCATCCACCACTGCAGCAAAGGTGAAAGCACAATATATGAAAGAAACATGCTTAAATCATCTTTTGGACTACATGGGTTGTATAAATAAATTTAAAAAATGATTAGTCATGTCTTTAAGCAGTCTATCATTCTGATTAGGGAAGACTGGCACACAAACCACTACCGAGTGCCAAGGACATGCATGACAAGGGAATAAAACTACTTTAGAGAAGGGATGGTTGCCCGGGTTTAATTCGGAGAAGACGAGGAGGTGGTAGGAGTGGAGTAGGAGGGGGCCGAGCCATCAGGAGGAGGGGGCGAATACGGAATATGGAATACAAAATGCTGCTGTAGAAAATTCAGCCCCATTGATATGATACAACAAGGTTCCAGTGATTTGGGGTAGATTTTAAAGTATCTCATGCCAATCACAGAATCCATCTTACTGGTGGGAAATCACGCGGGACTGAGTTGTTACCACGGTGGCACACTGGCCACACAACAGCAGTCCCACAATAATCTGAGTTGAGATCAGCTCTGCTGCTGAAAGTTACTGAGTTAGATTTTTCAAAATCAGTCTCTTGACTCCACCAGACAAAGCTTCTTGAGATAGGACTTGTTCCCCATCCCGAGCAACTGTATCTCGTATGATATTTGGAACAAACGGGCTCACTGAGTCCCAGTGGAATCATATGAATACCTCAAGTCAATTGCCAGATGAAGTTTTCTTAAGCGCAAGCTTCATCATCTCATTCCTTAGTTCAAAAGGCTATGAGGGACCCCTCCTAAATCTAAGATAAGCTTGCTGCCCCTTAAAAATCCTTCCACACTCTGATTCACTCGTAATTTCAGCTATCTCCCAAGAGATTCCCATGAGGCCTGGCTATTCTCAGTGAAGAAATATTGGTGGAGAAGTAAGAATCAGAAGTTTGTGCTGTGCTCTGTACTCAACATATTTTTACAACACCTTTTCTAATATTAGCCATCCCTAAAATGACGGTTTCAATTGCAATGCCTTCCCAAACTCCAGGCCTTGGCAATCAATCCTTCAATCAAACTTTTAGTGCCGTGAGAGTCTGGATCCACACCTGATTCAACATATTTGTAAATAATTTCAAGGGTTTTAACCTAATTTTCCCAAGGTTATACTTCTATATTTTCCTATTCAAACAACTGAACAAACATTGATAAATGTCTAGTAAACATGTAACTATTTCATTGCTTAACTTGATTTATTGCCTTTTGTTGAAGGTAGTGATATTTCTATTGCACTCCTCTCCCTAATAATCAATCGAAACCAGCAAAATAATTGAAAATAGAAAAGAGATAACTACTTTCAATGAATCTAGGAGAGAGCCTTAATTAAAACTACAAAGGACGTAGAATAGAAGCTGATACATATGACAAGATTAGATCAAATCAAGGAAGAATGTCGATAGCAGACAGAACCTACAGAATAAAAAGATTTCCAAGAAATAGGTGAACCAACACTTATTTAGAGGGTGAAATCTAGAGGTAGGGATAAGTCATGACAAGTCTGTGGACTGATTCAGCACACCAGACAAATTGACGATAAAGGGCAATGTATGCACATATGCCTTCTCCCCTCTGCCCCCCCCCCCAAGAAGCAAGTGAGGAGAATGGCAGGGCACAAGGGGGAGCATAAGTGGCAATCAACTTGCAGACACTGGCCAAAGTAAACTGAAAGGAAATAAATACAAAACAATCTAACAGAAAACCCATAATATACAGGAATTCACTGTCAAGCATACAGGCTTCTGACTCACCCAAGGAGAAGAAACGGTGGTAAGGGAGGTGCCTGTACACAAAGTGATAGGTGACCAGTGTGCAAGAGACAAAAAATTTGAAGAGAAAATGTTCTGAGACAACTTTGAAGACCATCTCCTAGACATCATCAAAAAATAATGAAGAAAAAAATAAAGAAATGTGACAAAAAGTATATGAAAGAATTTCTACAGCAAGAACCAGATTACAGGGCAGAAGAAAATTTTGAATGCTCTTGGTGATACTTAAAGAGCTAAAAAACAAAAAGTGGCTTTCCTTGAAACAAGAGCTAAAGTTAGATATGTAAGGTATCAAAGAAGGAAGCAAATGAGAGAAGATTCAAGCTACATGAAGGAAAAAAAATCCCAGAATTACCATTGCTGAATCCACAGTCAGGGATGGGTAGAGTAGGCTTGAGAAAAGAAACGGACAAAGGACAAAACATTGATTTTAAGAGAAACTGACAGACTTTCAAAGACGATTTTAAAAATTCAAAAAAGATATACATACCTTAAAAAAAAAAGAACAAGTAGAACAGAAAAAAAAATGTTCAAAGATGTATTAGAAGAAAATTTTCTGAAATATTCCCAAACCTTAATCAACGAATGTTGAGGGCATCCTTTGACCCCAGGAAACAAAACAACAGATACAGAAAACAACACCTACACATATCCTGACATGTGAGTGAATTCATGAGTTTTAAAATTCTGTAAGATTAATTCTCTAATATATTCAGGCAAAAAAAAAACAATTAACCTCCAAGGAGAAAAATCAAGTTGGCTTTGTATTTCTTGCTAGCAGTATACAATACCAGAAGCCAGCAGTGAATGTTTACAAGTCCTTAGGGAAAGAAAGCATGACAAGAATTTTAGCAAAATATAGAAACCAAGGAAACAGTAAAAGCTGAAGACATTACATAAAATGTGATGACAGAAGTATACCAAATATGTCTGTTAAATTAATAATACAACTTTAAAACTCTCAATGGATAAAAAAATAAAATCCAAAATATGTATATGCTATGCACAAGAGAAACATGTCAAACACACATGAGAAAGAAGCACTATTAGGATAAGATGGAGTTCATAGCCCTGACTTACAAAGCCCTACAAACGAGGTCTTCTCCTACTGTTCTGACAACACTGCTTCTCCTTCATTAAAGCTACAAGGCCCTCGGGTGGTTCCTTGTAAGTATCATGTATGGACCCAGCTTTATATTTTGCACCTAAATATGAGGCAGTTCTGTCAACATCATTTGGCTAATAAGCTGTCTTCATTTCACTTGTTTGAAATGCCCTTTATTGCATAATAGGCTATTACCATGGTATATAGAAAAAAATTATATGGTATTTTGATCTCACTCCATGTAATCAAATTAATTATAGATGGCTTGAATATTTAAGCATAAAAAATCAAAGCATTAGGAGGAAATATAAAAGTTACTTTTTTGTATATAAAACTGACTCTCTCTATGACATTAAACTCAAAAATCATACAAAAAGAGGGATACATTTGAAACAACTCATTGCTATAGAGAAAAACATTAATAAAGTTGAAAGGAAATGAATAAATAATACAAATATATTTGTAACATCTATAAAATGCCCAATTTCCTTCATATATAAAGAGTTCTTACAAATGAGAAAACTCCTGACAAGCTGTTAGACTCTAACAGTTAGAGAAATAGGCAAAGAATATATGCAGTGTGATCACGAGAAAAAAACTTGTAAATATAGAAAATTTCATTTTTTATCAAACACACATATACACAAGGATACCATTTTTTATCTAACAGATGGGCAAAGATTTAAATTTGGTAATCTGGGGAAATAGCCAATCTCATACCCAGCTGGCAATATGAAATGTGTTTAATGTACTTTTCCTTTAACCCAACAATTCCACTTTTAGGGGTATACTAAAAATTATATCTTATAGCTATAATCACACAGTATTCAACATGAAAATACAAGGGTGTTTACCACAGCATTATCTGGAAAGATAAAAAATTAGAATTTGTAGGCATATTATAGCTGGTTAAATGAATTATGATTCCCCTATAACAGCAGTTCTCAACCTTCCTAATGCCGCGACCCCTTAATGCAGTTCCTCATGTTGTGGGGACCCCCAACCATAAAATTATTTTTGTTGCTACTCTATAACTATAATTTTGCTACCGTTATGAATTGTAATGTAAATATCTTTTTGTTTTTCAATGGTCTTAGGCGACCCCTATGAAAGGGTCGTGACCCACAGGTTGAGAACCGCTGCCCTAAAACAATAAAACACTATGCAGACATTAAAAAGAGTAATATAAGGGCCGGCCGAGTGGCTCAGTTGGTTAAGAGCTCGCTCAAGAGTTTGAGCTCTGAGCAACAGCAGTTCGATGCCCAGCCCGAGCTGAGGTGCCGCTGAGCTGCCAAAAGGTGGCAGGATGGCTCAGCTAGGACAAAAAAGAGTAATATAAATCTGTAAGCACTATAATATAAAAATCTTACAGATATATTATTAAAATGAAAAATACCAAGGTATATGTTGAATGGTCATGATTGTACAGAATAGATGTATACACTCATATGCATGGCAAGTGTTTGGAAGACATATAAGCAATTGTGAACATTCATTACCTTTTGGTAGCAGAAGTGTTCTCTGGGGGTATAATGGAGGCTCACTTCTACCTCTTAGACTGTTCTGAACTTTGAAAACATGCTCATGTTTTATTGCTATAACTGTTGAAGCAGTAATTTTTAACTAGGGTTCATGTTGCCTCCAAGGAGACACCTGACCCTGTCTCGGGACCTTTTTGAGGGTGTTATGGGCATCGAGTGGTAGAGGCCAAAGATTCTGCTAACTATCCTACAAGGTCCAGGACAGCCCCCTACAACAAAGGATTATCTGGTCTAAAATTTCAACAGTGCCACTCTGGAGAATCCCTGGGTGAAAGAAAGAAATTTATTAGATCAACCTGATAAAAGTTAGAAATCAGGTTGCACGACGCCATGATTATGTGTGGGCCCTATTCTTTACAGGCCATAGGAACATCGAATGTGAATCCACACTTCATATATTTGGATCCCTAAAACAGAAATATATCTGTACAAATTATTAATGAGAAGTTATGTGAAAGACTGAGAGTGAATTATATATAACTAAGGCACTCAAGTTGTTGAAAATGTACAATAAGGGAAAAAATCCTAAGAAATCAAGCATCTCTTTGTCAGTGTTACTCTTTGCTCCAAGCAAACCTGAACCATGTATTAATAAAAAATTTTCTGTCTCCACTCGATTAACAGTCTTGATTAGCTGAACGCTGGGATATTTCCTCTAAGCAGCCAGTTCTGATTCTGTCTGAGTTGGCACTGGCTTGGCCACATGTGTCTTCAAACATTTTCGATATGTTTGCACTAATTTTTATCAGTTGCAGGTGCTGCAGTTTTTTTGAAAAGTATAAACAAACTCCTTCTCAGCACTTCCAGTTCAATTTCAATCTTCACTTAAATAATCCATCATCAGACCGGAAATATTTATTTGATAGAGAGAAAAAAAAAAGAAAACCAAAATAAAACAAACAAACAAAAATGCATCCCTTAATTTCAAAATCCATGAGCTGGTTTTTTCTTACTTTGTAAACACTCAAACTTGATTTCATTTTGGCAAGATTTCCATAGGTGAAATGGAAAAATATGAGAACACACTGTATTTTTAAATATTTATACAAACATACTTAGTTTTTATTTTATTTATTCATGAGACAGGTACATGATGGCTCCCTGACACACTATAAAAATCAGACTTTCACACTGGTTAGTTATATACAAATGCTAATTCATATACAAAAAAGAGAGAGAAAGCACTGCCCAATTCCTAAACATTAATGTCATTTTCGGTGGACCACAAGTTGCACGCTGCACACACCAGACACACAGCCCTCAATGCAAACAGGCAGCCAGTCCCCCTTCAGTACACAGTTACTTGGACCACGGCTTGCTTATAGCCACTAAATTTTACTTTTCTGGATTAATGGGGAGAAAAGATTCCTCTGCCTTTACTTTCTTTTTAAGTAGGAATGCTATTAAATGAATACAGTCAAAGTCAAAGTGGAGAGAGCCAGGTTCTGCCTGGACGGACTCAGACTTGGTGAGTTGGTGGGAAGAGCTGCCAAGCACTGATGGTTTGCCAAGCTCCTGGGGTTTTGGTCCTCAAACGTAGTGCTGTTATGAGCAAGCTGACCCAAACTTATTAAATAGCTTTTCCTTCTTGGAAAAAATCCTTGCTTTAACTGCTGCCTCACTGCCAAAAATGCAGTAACCGTCTTGGCGAATTGCACAGACTCCTGTCTAGAGGACCCAGCCACCATTGTACAACCTCAGGGGGCTATACCTGCCACTACTCAGGTTCTCAACTAACAGCCGACATACTTAGATGATAGCTTCATTTGGGAATGAGAAGAGTGTTCCTTCTAAGACCTATAGAAGAGGCCTGAAGTGGAAAAGTTACCCTGTAGAGAATAAGTAAATAAATTAGCCATACGGTTTCTCACAAAAGTGGTAATGCCATCATAATTAGCGCATCAGGTCTGAGCTGATTAACTGGCATTAACGATATCTGTTGTTTGAATGGCAAGTCACTTTGTCGTCTTAGAATTCGATCTGGCAATATGTATTAGGTGAAAAAATTAGCACCTACTTCATTTAGAAATTCTATTTTCAGAAATTCATTTCTCATAAATCAAAGCACCTTTACATAAAAACATACTTGTTTTGCAGTATTGTTAGTAATGGAAACAAAACAAACAAAAAGCAGAAAGCGTAGGGTAAAAACCCCTCAAGTTTTTTATTGGGGATGAATATAACAAGTCTATGAAATATTTAGCACTTACCTTTTAAAATGTTAAATCTGTATGTATATAAATAAAGGAATGTATGTTAAAGAAATAGTATATTGATAAAAGGCAAAAAAAAAAATAGGTGTCTGTAGGAAGGTAGGTAGGCAGACAGAAAACCAAAGGATAAAAATCAAGGTTGTTTTATAGAGCAGGGTTATCAGAAATATTAATAACAATAGTAGTAGCAAGATACCCAAAAACTTCTCCCCTTAAGTATCTTCTGTCCAATAAATTATGGGATTGACTGGCTAGAATTAAATGGAGACTACTGCAGTAAGTGGGCAGAGCTTCATTTCTAAAATCTTCGGAGAGTTTTCTCTTTCTGACTCAGTCCTGGACAGGTAAAATGCTAGGAGCAAACATCACATACTTGTAAAACTAATAAGGACTATTCAAGGCAAACAAACAAAAAACACAAGATACAGAATACTGTGTACAAGGTCCAGTTTTTTGTAAAACCACAACAAAAATGTCTACATATGTTTGTATGAGTACAAAGAAAGGTACAGAGGGATAGCTAAACTGTTCCTATTGATTATCTGGAGGCAGATGAGGGTAAATTATTTTTTCTTTATACATCTCTATTCTTGTTTCAACACATAAGCATTACTTTACAGAATTATGTAAAAGAAAAGACCTTGTTATTCTCGATCACTGTACCATACTCATTTCTCTCTTAACTTGTCACATCCTATAAATTTTTGTTGCATTGTGTACCCTACCATTTGTAAGATGTATGGAGCCAGAGATTATATCGATTCCACTCACTATTACATGGCCAGGTTCTAGCACAGTGCTTGGCATATAGCGGGTGCTAAATAAATGAGTACATGCAGAATAGTATGAACACTTGAAATATGAGAGGAAAGGTCGCATAAATGTGAGTATAGGACAGATGGTGGCATTAGTCAACCGGGTTCCATCCGATTCAAGCACTTAATTGCTATGGAGCATGGGTAGCTTCCTTAATCGCCCCCAAGCTTCATTTTGTTAATGAAAGAATGGAAAGGAAACCACAGACTGAAGAATAGTCATTTTTGCTGTTTTTGATGTTGATGATAAAAGCTAACATGCATTTAATGTGTACTCTGTGCCAAGAATCTCACACCCCTATAAATGGATTATCTCATTTAAATCTCATAGCAATCCTAACACGTAGGCACTTTCTCCATTTCACAAATGAGGAAATCAGGGCACAGAGAAGATTAAAGGTATTATGGTTGGTACCAAGTATGTGTTTAATAGACTGGAGTTACTAACAGTAGACCCTATATAACAAAAAAGTGACTTTTTAAAACATCAAAGTTAAGGCAATTCAGAATTGAATCAGTATTTATGGCTACTAATTTACCATATTGCTAATATTTTAAGATTTTTACATCAACAAAATACTTTACAACGCTAAGTACATAAGCAGATCAACAAACTTATTAAGAAAATGACCTAACTCTTAAGCCTCTAACGCCATGTAAGGAAGTTAGAAGATCCTTTGTAGATTAGGGTAGAAACTATTTTGAAAATACAATCACTCTAGTTTGAAACATTTTCCTGTAAGATTTTGACCTAAAATATTGCAATCTTTTACTAATGTGGTTGAAACCGACACAGTAGACAATCAAAAGTAAATCTTTCACCTTCCAAATTCTTTGAATAAAAACCCCCCACAAATTAATACTAATGTGACAATTAAAGTTATGTTGAAAGGGATTAGAATCTCAAAAGTATAAAATAGAAATTTTACATGCAAATAAATGTAGCATATGATGTGTACATATAAATTTCTTACTCAAGCATTTTCTTTTCCATTAAAATCCCAAATGATGCATGAAGTTGAATCTTATAGTTCCAAAGTCGCAAACGTGAGTAAAGCAAGTCTGGTAAACACTTTTAAAGTTTCCTTAATTACTAATTTTTCAGTGCTACAAAATGCCTCTGTTTCTGCAAAATTACACGTTCATACTATGGAACATCAGGTAAATACAATATCGTGTTTCCCTCACATAAAAGACCATAATACCGACCAGATGGTGTATGCACAATTAAATTGATTTTTAATAAGGAATTCTTGGCACAATAGAATGTAATCGCTCCAAATTGTGTCAAGGACTACTTACATTTTTTATAGTTCAAGGCTTAGACTCTTCAGCCCAAATCCTGTGTTACAGTGTTTTGGGGACCAAATAGCTCCGGAGACCAGTAATGAAATAATGAGCCTTTCATCTGGAGGTCATTGGTTAGGATCTGCTATCGTTCATTAATGACAGTTTTTTTTTCAACCTCCTGGTGTTGGAACAGTGGCGGGGGGTTTATTATGCTAAGGGTAGCAGGAATATGTATAAGATCATTTCATTTATGGACAGGGCCTATGGCAAATAATTGAGAACATGTATTTTATAACCAATAAAGTAATGCTCTTAACATATTGACGGTAAGATTTAATGCCAGGCTCCACATACCAGGCTCCTAAGAAGGCAGCAGAATTTTGATGCTGTCTCTCCACCCCCAACAGCCACACGGGTGCTTGTCGCCTGGGCAAGGTGTGACATTTCGTTTTCTTATTTTCTTGCTCTGGAAAGTTGGAGAAAGGCCTGTCTACTCTCTCAGTAGATGATAAGGAAATAATAATTATTTTTAAAAATTCAGTTATTAAACTATTTACGGAGACCCTGCTTCAAATTTTGCTTTGTGCTATTTGTAGGAGTCATGAAGCTGAAGAAGACACCATCCTTGCCCTTAAAGAATTTAGTCTGGTTGGGGACAGGTTTCAGATCAGTCAGAGGGATGGAAAAGCTCTTTGGGAACATAATAGAGGGAGAAATGGGTTCTATAGAAGTCACCACAATTTTCCAAAGGTGGTGGGCAGTTGGGCTGGGTCTTGAAGTATCAGATTCCATTCATCAAATCGGTGGGTGGAGAAGAGGTATTAAAGGTATTTGGAACAACTTGTACATAATTTTAGCAGATGTGAATTTCCAGGTGGCTAGAGCAAGAAAAATGAAGTGAGAAGAGAGGGCTGGGTTCAGGCTGAAGGACACGAGACAGGTGTTCCTCAAATATGTGAAAGCTATGCATATATTGGCTAAGAGGAATATGGATAACTATGGATCTAAACATCTGAAAAACTCTCTCCACATATTTTTATTTATTTCATTGTGGTAAAATATACATAACATTCACCATTTTGATTGTAAATGCAATTCAGTGGCATTAAGTACATTCACATTTCTATAAAACTATCACCACCATTCATCTCTAGAACTTTTTATCATCCCAAACTGAAACTGTTCCTATAAATGATAACTCTCCATTCCCCCTCCCTCCCTCCCTGGTAACCACCTTTCTATTTTCAGTCTCTATGAATTGATCAGTTTTAGTTACTTCATATACCTGGGAAAATGCAATATCTGTCCTTTTGTGTCTGCCTTATACCCCTTAGCATAATATTTTCAAGGTTCATCCATGTTGCAGCAATTATCAGAATTTCATTCCTTTTTAAGGCTGAATAATGTTTCCTTGTATGTATAGTATCACATTTTGTTTATTCACCAATCCACTGATGTTTCCACCTTTTGGCTACTGTAAACACTGGTGCCCAAATATCTATCTGTTCCACTCTTTGCTTTCAGTTCTTTTGGGTGTATATCCAGCAGTGGAGTTGCTGGATTATATGGTAATTTTACGTTTAGCTTTCTGAGGAGACTCTGTACTGTCTGCCACAACAGCTGCACCATTTTACTTTCCCACCACCAAAGCACAAGGGTTCTAATTTCTCCATTTTTTCATCAACACTTGTTAGTTCGATTGTTTTTTTAAGTAGTAATCATCCTAGTGGATGTGAATTGGTATCTCATTGTGACTTTGATTTGTATTTTCCTAATGATTAGAAATATTGAGCAAGTTTTCATGTGCTTATTGGCCACTTATATATCTGTTTGCAGAAATGTATGTAGGTCTGACAACGAAGTTTGCAAAGTTGTTGTAATGATGTTGCTAGACTTTTTTTGATATCAGAGGGATTATTCATTATGAATTTGTACCAACTGAACAGTTAACCAAGTTTACTATTTGGAAGTGCTGAAAAGGCTGTGTGAAAAAGTTAGATGACCTGAACTTTTCACCAACAATACATGGCTCTTGCATCACTTCAATGCACCAGCTCACACCACACTGTCTGTGAGGGAGTTTGTAGCCAGTAAACAAATAACTGTATTGGAACACCCTCCCTACTCACCTGATCTGGTCCCCAGTGAGTTCTTTATCTGGAGATAAAATATTGAAAGAGATTTAGATGACATTCAGGACATCAAGGGTACTACAATGATGGCTCTGATGGCCATTCCAGAAAAAGAGTTCCAAAACTGCTTTGAAGGGTAGACTGGGCGCTGGCGTCGGTGCATAGCTTCCCAAGGGGAGTACTTTGACGGAGACCATAGTGATATTCAGCAATGAGGTATATAGCACTTTTTCTAGGATGAATTCATGAACTTAATTGTAGAACCCATATATTTTAAGTCCTTTAATGATTTTTGAATTGGGTTTTGTTGTTGTTTAGTTGTAGGAGTTCTTTATATATTCTGGATATTAATCCCTTATTAGATATATAATTTGCAAATATTTTTTTCTATTCTGTGCATTTCCTTTTCACTCTGTTGATAGTATTTTTGATGTACATTTTTTAAAGAATTATATTAATTTTAAGGAGTATAATTTATCTACATTATCTTTTGTTGCCTGTTCTATTGGTGTCATATTGAAGAAATCATTGCCAAATCAAACATCATGTTTTTCTCCTATGATTCCTTCTAAGAGTTTTATAGCTTTAGCTCTCATATTTAAGATGGTGATTCATTCTTAATTAATTTTTCTATATGCTGTATGGTAAGGGTCCAATTTTCTTTTGCATGTAGAGACTCAGTTTCACCCATGGCATCTGTTGAAAAGATGGTCCTTTCCCCATTCAAGGATCCCCATTGGCACCTTTATCAAAAATCATTTGGCCATATACGCAAGGGTTTACTTCTGGGCTCTCTATTCTATTGGTCTATATGCCTAATTTTATTTCAGTACCACACTGTTTTGATTGCCGTAGCTTTGTAGCAAGTTTTGAAATCAGGATGTGTGATTCTTCCAAATTCACTCTTCGTGTTCAAGACTGTTTTGGCTATTTGAGGTCCTTTAAGATTCCATAAAATTTTTAGGATGAGTATTTCAACTTCTGCAAGAAATTTCATTGGGATTTTGATACGGATTACACTGAATCTGTAGATTGCTCAGTTTCAGTATATTTTTAAGGTAATGTAAATTTTTTAATGATAAGGTTAAGTAATTGCAAAGGATATAATTTCTGGTATATTGTCAATATGACACTTTAAAATAAATTTATATCATTCTTTTAATGTAGCCATTGGATTCCAAGTACCACAAGTGGATGCCCATCAGAACTCATTTTAAGAAATACATGAACAAGTATTTCCCTAACAGTCAGAAATTTTACACCATTATTTTTATCTTGAACTTGTTTACCATTCCACTTGACCCAGATATAACTTAACCCTCACTTAATGTATTTTTGTTTGAAAGTCTTTTATTAATCACCCTATCATATTTCACAAAAATAATTAATAGAAATTAAAATTAATTTTCTGAGGCTATATGGCTATAAGTGTTAAAAAGTTCTTCTGATTTGAGTTTTCATTACAATCACTAGCGGTATACAATGGAGAAAAATATGCATTTTGATAATTATTAAATAATAACATTTTGTTAGAAATACATCTTTTAATGAGATAGATGGAGCTGAATCCTCCCCCGGCACATTAGTTCATCTAACTGTGGAAAAATATTACCTAATGGTAGATTGAGACAGAGTTCAACTTCATTTTTAGTCTTATGGCTCATTTCTAAAGCTCTAAGTCTTGAGAAATGTATTTCACATAATAAATAAGAACATAAAGTTTGTTAGAGCAACATCCATTAATACTTCAGACTGCTGAGCCACATGCCAAAAATAAATACAGTGTTCTAGTAGTAAAGTTATTTCAAATCATCTATGTGCTGACACCTTGATTAGGTCCTTTTCAAAGTTTTCTAAAAGCAAAGGAAAAAAAACCCATTGACTTGCTACATGGAGGCTGAATACCATGTTATTAAATAGCGAGTGGGTCGGGCTGGCCGAGTGGCGCGTTGGTTAAGAGCTGGCTTGGGACACCAGAGGGCCCCGGTTCGGATCCCACATCTGAGGGCCAGTG
>NW_017731510.1:2329071-2333991 GCF_001890085.2 Hipposideros armiger | reverse complement strand
GGGGGTGGGGATGAGGGAGAAGGGGAAGGGACGAGACACCATAAATTGGTAACTACAATATTGCCTTGGGGATAGAAAAGACAGTCTAGGGAATATAATCAATAATGTTGTAAATATTTTTTAGGGGGCCAGATGGACTCATGTCTTGTTAGGGAAACCACTTCATGGACGGTGTAGAGGCCTGACCACTGCACTGTACATCTGAAGCTGCCATTGAATAATATTATATGTGAACTATAATTTAATACATATATAGTCGTGGGATGTGGAGTATAGTGTGGGAGTGGAGTCAATGGAATTGTAATAGATATGTATGATATCGGGGGTGGGGGGTAGTGGATGGGGGAAAGGGGGTTGTCACTCTGTGAGGGTTGAAAAGGATAACTATTGCATTGTTTTGTACACCTAAAACTAATAAAAATTTAAAAAAAAACATTGACTTGCAAATAATTTGTTAACTTTTCATCAGAATAATCTACTTTCCTAACTTCTAGGAAGTATACCTAAAGGCTGTACAAAGAAGTTTCAAATAACTTTTAGCTATCCTGCTGTTTTCCTTTAAATACAGCTTTTTTTGGTAATACACTCAGAAAGGTTTGGGGAAAATAAAAAGGTTTTATTTTTAATACATGACTGCTATTGTTTGATAAAATAGTGTCCTCTTATCACACAGGCTACCTTGCTCCTATCGTATTCACCATGCATGAGGGTCTCTGGGTGTTTGACACAGTCACCCTGCGTCACATGCTTTAAGTATTTTTCCAAACCTTAGAGTTGCTGATTTAACTTATTCAAGTTTTGGAAGATTTCTGCCATAAAACGTGACAACACCTGTCTTCACTTTTTAACTGATCAGTTAAATCAGAAAAAAAATTCTGATGTCAAATTTCAACTAAAATATACATGTTAGTATATATCCCCATGATGACCACTTCACTTCTGAGCTTCCGTTCATAGAGAGGGATCAATGGGACCAACAGAGCCTTGCCATGGACACTGTGTTTACATGAACTAAGTAACAGTCGCCTGCCATGTTTTTCATGGAGGCGCTCTCTGGACAGTTCCTCAGGAGCAATGTCTCACTGACATTGCTCACTGTGTGGGGTTTTCTTGCTTTATTTTTTCAATAAATGTTGTCTCATCAGTTTGTGTCCTTGAGATTTTTTTCATACCATGGAGGATGCCCCACAGTGAAATTCTGAATAGGTGAAAAGTGTGCCTTTCTTTTGTAAAGTAGGGAATGTTTCTCTCTCTTTCTCTCTCTCTCTCTCTCTCTCTCTCTCTCTCTCTCTCTCTCCCACACACACACACACACACACACACACACACACGATTCAGCAATTCAATTCCTAGGTATACACCAAGAGAATTGAAAACATGTCTATACAAAAACTTGTATATGAATTGCATAGTAGTAGTAATAATAGACAAAAAGTAGAAACATCTTAAATATCTGTCAACTGACAAATAGATAAATAAAATGTGGTAGGCCCATAAACTTGAAGGAACCCTTGAAAACCTTATGCTAAGTGAAAGCCAGACACAAAATACCACATACTGCATGATTCCACTTACATGAAATGTCCAGAATAGGCAAATCCAGGGAGACAGAAAGTAGATTAGAGTTTGCCAGATGCTCGGTGGTAGTGGTGGTGCTGGGCGATGTGATGTGACCGCTGATGGGTATGGGTTTTCTTTGAGGAGTGATGAAAGTGTTCTGGAATTATTTAGTGGTGACAGCTGCACAAGTCTGTGAATGTACTAAAACCCCTCAGTTGTACAGTTTTAAGGGGCAAATTTTATGGTATGTGAATTATATTTCAATAAAAAAAAGAACTTTGCTTTTAGCTCTCACCTCTAATTCCAATACCAGCTATCTGTCTACAGCTGCCTACCAGACATCTCATTGGATCAGCTGAAATTCTCCAGACCTGCAGTAACGTAGAAGAAATACAAGATTGCCTCATATAAGACTTCCATTATAGTCTTGCTCCAGACCTTAAATAGCCATGTGATTTCAGGCAATCAACATAACCTTTCTTTATGCCGTTTCTCCTTTTTTTGAAAAAATACCAAGTTGGGCATGATAATTTCTATGGGATCTTGGGATCTTTTGAATTAAAAATGATGCCTCTATGTAGGATATTGACAGCACTTTATTGTGGGGAACTTCAAATGAAAATTCCTCAAAACTTCATCTTAGCCACAATGCAACACCAAATCATTATTAGCTAAGTTGAACTCTTACTTTATTAAAGATAGAGATGTTCTAATTTTAATCTCCCCATCTACTATCTTTGCAACCCCAACTCTGATGGCATGCTAAACCAC
Source organism: Hipposideros armiger (assembly GCF_001890085.2). Lineage (NCBI taxonomy): Eukaryota > Metazoa > Chordata > Mammalia > Chiroptera > Hipposideridae > Hipposideros > Hipposideros armiger. The sequence goes on along the minus strand of NW_017731510.1, from coordinate 2,331,660 downwards.
CTTATATATTATTCTGTTCATTCATCTACCAATTTCCTCTGGTTTGATGGCTACTTCTTTTTTTTTTTTTAAGATTTTTATTGGGGAATTCAGGGGATGGGAACAGTGCTGGGGAATTGGGGGAAGGGGAACAGACAAGTTGCTGTCGTTTTGTTCTTCAGTCTAGTTGTGGAGGACGTTGCTTCACTNCATCTGAGGGCCAGTGACACTGCCCTCTACAGCTAAGATGCTGAACAACAGCTCAACCTGGAGCTGGGCTGCCATGAGTTGCCAGCGATGGCAGGTGGGTTGCCATGGTCTACTGTGTGTAGCCAGCAACCAGCGTGAGAGGCCAGCAGCCACTGTGAGTGGCCGTCCAGAAGCCAGAGACTGATCTGCCTCACCGGGAAGAGCGCAATGATGGTGCCAACTTGGGCCAGTGAAGCAACGTCCTCCACAACAAGACTGAAGAACAAAAGGATAGCAACTTGTCTGTTCCCCTTCCCTCAAATCCCCAATAAAAATCTTTAAAAAAATTAAAAATAAATAAATGAATAAATAAATAAATAAATAAATAGCGAGTGGGTCAAAAATGAGATGAAGAAGGAAATCAAAAGATACCTCGAGACAATGAAACGAAACGGAAAACAAACAAAAATGAAAACACCACGATGCCAAAAATCTCTGGGATGCAGCGAAATCAGTCCTAAGGGGAAAGTTCATAGCACTGCAGGCCTACCTAAAGAAGCAAGAAAAATCTCAAATCGACAGGTTATCCTTACACCTAAGGGAACTGGAAAAAGAACAGCAAAATAAGCCCAAAGGGAGTACAAGGAAGGAGATAATAAAGATCAGAGCAGAAATAAATGAAATAGAGACCAGAAAAACAAAACAAATTTTAACCAAACCAAAAAGTGGTTTTTTGAAAAAAATAAAAAAAATGACAAAACCCCAACCAAAACTCATAAAAAAAAAAAAGGAAAGAAAAAAAGAGAAAGAACTCAAATTAGTAAAATCAAAAATGAAAGAGGTGAAAGGACAACAGACACCACAGAAATACAAAAAAATTTCAGAAATTACTATGAGCAACTATATGCCAACAAATTTGACAATCTGGAAAAAATGAATAATTTTCTAGAAGTACACAACCTTCCAAAGCTAACTCAAGAAGAAACAGAAAATCTGAATAGACTGATTAGTACCAAGGAAATTGAATCAGTAATCAACAAGCTCCCAACAAACAAAAGCCCTGGACCAGATGGCTTCAGAAGTGAATTTTATCAAACATTTAAAGAAGAATTATCACCTATTCTTCTTGAACTATTCCAAAAAATCCAGAAGTAAGGAGGACTCTCAAACTCTTTCTATGAAGCCACTATCACCCTGATTCCAAAACCAGACAAAGACAGTACAAAAAAGGAAAACTACAAGCCGATATCCTTGATGAACATAGATGCAAAAATCCTCAACAAAATATTAGCAAACAGAATTCAGCAATATATTAAAAAGATTATACACATGATCAAGTGGGTTTCATCCCTAGTACACAACGTTGGTTCAACATCCGCAAATCAATTAATGTGCTACTCCACATCAACAAAACGAAAAATAAAAATCATATGGTCATATCAATAGAGGCAGACAAAGCATTTGACAAAATACAGCAGCTATTTATGATAAAAACTCTTAGCAAAGTGGGAATAGAGGGATCATATCTCAACGCAATAAAGGCCATACATGATAAATCCACAGCTAACATCATACTCAATGGAGAAAAGGTAAAACCATTCCCCTTAAGATCAGGAACAAAACAAGGCTGTCCACTTTCTCCACTTTTATTCAACATAGTTCTGGAAGTTCTAGCCACAACAATCAGACAAGAAAAAGAAAGAAAAGACATCCAAATCAGTAAGGAGGAAGTAAAACCGTCATTATATGCAGATGACATGATACTATATAGAGAGAACCTCAAAGACTCCATCACAAAACAATTGGAATTGATAGACAAATTCAGTAAGGTAGCAGGATACAAAATCAATATTCAGAAATCAGTTGCATTTGTATATGCCAATAATAAACTATCAGAAGGAGAAATTAAGAAAACAGTTCCATTTACAATTGCTTTAAGAACTATAAAATACTCAGGAATAAATTTAACCACAGACGTAAAAGACCTGTACTCAGAAAATTATAAGACACTGAAGAAAGAAATAAAAGAAGATACAAATAAATAGAAACAACTACCATGCTCATGGATAGGAAGAATTAATACAGTTAAAATGCCCATACTGCTTAAAGCAATATATAGATTCAAAGCAATTCCTATCAAACTACCTAGGGCATTTTTCACAGAAATAGAAAATATAATCCTAAAACTTATATGGAACCATAAAAGACCCCAAATAGCTATGGCAATGCTGAGAAATGAGAAAAAGTTGGGGGTATCATGCTACCAGACATCAAAACATACTACAAGGCTACAGTAATAAAAACAATATGGTACTGGCATAAAAACAGGCACATAGATCAATGGAACAGAATAGAGGCCAGAAATAAATCCATGCATATATGGACAGTTAGTCCATGACAATGGAAGCAAGAATTTACATT
>NW_017731510.1:2311103-2325253 GCF_001890085.2 Hipposideros armiger | reverse complement strand
CAGTGTCACTGGCCCTCATATGTGGGATCCGAACCGGGGCCCTCTGGCGTCCCAAGCCAGCTCTTAACCATCGCGCCACTCGGCCGGCCCTATGGCTACTTCTTAATCAGAGTCTTGGGTCCATTCCCATCTTTTTCTATCATTTCTCTCAAATGTCCAGCCTCTACCAGAACTTTGGCTCTTTCACCTCTGTTCCTATGAACAGATTGTCTTCCATAGTTCAAAAAAAAGAAATCCTGGGCCGGCCGAGTGGCACATTGGTTAAGAGTTGGCTTGGGATGCCAGCTCTGAGCAGTAGGGCCCGGTTTGGATCCCACATTAGGGCCAATGATGCTGCGCCCTCTACAGCTAAGATGGTGAACAACAGCTTGACCTGGAGCTGGGCTGCCTTGAGTTGCTGGTGTAGGCTGCAGTGGAGCTGCAGTGGGCTGCCATGAGCTACTGTGAGTGGCCGGCAGCCAGAGTGAGCTGCCAAGAGCCACCGTGAACGGCCATCCAATGGCCGGTGACCGATCTGCCTCACCTGGGAAGAGCGCAATGATAATACCCACATGGGCCAGTGAAGTGATGTCCTCCACAACTAGACTGAAGAACAAAAGGCCAGCAACTTGTCTGTTCCCCTTCCCCGATTCCCCAATGCTGTTCCCCTCCCCCAGTTCCCCAATACAATCTTAAAAAAAAAAAATCATTCCTCATCTGCCTAAAAGGAAAGCTGTTTACTTCTTAAAGAAATCTATACTTGTAGCTTCCATTTCTAGATCAACTAAATCTTAACCTCTGTAACCCAACTCCAGCCAGGACAGTACTGAAACTAGTCTGACAGATTTCTCCCCACCTAGTCATCAGATTTAATGACCATTATAAGTCCTCATTATTCTTCACCTCTTTGGAGCATCAGTAATGACCTTTCAAATTCATCTCCCTCTTGGCTGCTATGATGTGATGTGACACTTGTCCTCCTCCAACTTTTAGTGTCATTCCTTTTTTGTCCTTGCCATTTCCTTGTCGTGAGCCAGACCCTTATCTGGCAATATTGGGAGACTGGGTGCTGGGCCTTCATGCTTTCCCTTTCATCACTCCCCTACTATCATCTCATCTACTCCCGAGGCCCAAAAAAGTCGCTATATAGATGACTTTCAAACTGCATTTCTAATATCAACCCATTTTTTTTAATCCACAGGCTACTGACCATCTTTATCTTTATGTATCACTGCAACTTTAAAAAATAATTAATAGACTACTTTTTAGAGCAGTTTTAGGTTTACAGAAAAAACGAGCAGAAAGCACAGATTTCCCACACCACCCACAAAGACTCATAGAGTTTCTCCTATTAACATCTTATATTAGTGTGGTACAGTTGTTATTGATGAGTCAATATTAGTACATCATGAACTAAACTCCATAGTTTACATTACGGTTCACTCTTCATATTCTGCATTTCAATGGATTTTGACAAATGCCAGATGTCATGTAGCCATCATCCCAGTGCTTCACTACCCTAAAAATCCCATGCTTCACCTATTCACCCCTTCTCAATCCCCTCATCACTGCAGTTTTAACATTTCTAAAACCAACTTGTCTGTTCTGGTTCAAGATGGCAATGTAGGAGGATCCTGAACTCACCTCGTCCCACAGATATACCAAATCTACAGCTACACATGGAACAATTTCCTCTGGGGAAAAAACCCAAAGCTAGCTGAGCAACTTGTATACATAGGCCAATGAGAAAAAACCCCACATCAAAGTAGGTAGGAGAGGCTAGGCTCAGACACGATCTCACCATGCCCACCCCCCTCCCCTGCACAGCAACCCACAATTGGGAGGGAACTCATAAACTTGAGATTCTCCCTGGGGCATGAAGGGTAGTTACCCACATATAGCACCCCACATTTTAAGACCTGCACCTGAAAGATGAGCCTCTCAAACATCTAGCTTTGAAAGCCAACAGGGCTTGCATTCAGGGGACCCATAGGATTATAGCAAGCTAAGAAACAGTTCACATGCAGACTCACTCACTCCATGGCCCAGCGCAGAGGCAGCTGACTAAAACATGCCCAGACTTTTTGTGATAGAGGCTGATTTGCTTATCTGAAAGTGTCAACCTGAGGGGGAGGCATTTAATTTAGCACCCATTGAGGGGCCTACTGAAATACTCCAGGAATGGAGTCTGGTGGGCACCATGTTTGCACTCTCCCTCTGCCATGTTCCAGAGCACTGGAATCTCCTGGCGTGGAACTTGTCCACATGTCTGGTGCCCTAGTTTTTACATATAGTGCCCCAGTTTTTGTGGCTGCTGCCCAGGGGATTCCCTTTGGCTCTGGTGGCCAGTGGAGCTTGTGTGCATGAGTTCAATGGGATGGTAGCAAAGAAACGGTTCTTAAGTGGTCATCACTCCAGGGCTCAGTGAACAGGAAGCAGACAGAAATACCTATGTCCTGGTCTTTCCCCAAGAGGTATATTCGCATACTTTTAAAGCTGCTGGCTGAAGATCTGATTTCCAATGAACCTGAATCTAGGTGCTGACTAAGATGCTCCTTTTTTGGGACACTGTAAGTCTTGGTACATTCTCAACCACTGGGAACCACTAAAAACAAAGTAGGCTGCTTGGATAATCACAAAAGTTTGAGAGACAACCAAAAGCTAGGGTAGGGTAAAGAGTAAGGTTCATTTCCTACTTGAGGCCACTCTTTCAAGACTGGGAGAGGTGGCTAGTTTATCTAATGGTTTCTAAGAGAAACCAACACAGAGAGTCAAGGAACATGAAGAAAGAGGAATATGTTCTGAATGAAAGAAAAAGACAAAACCTCAGAAAAAGACTTTAATGAAACAGAGCTAAGTGACTTACCTGGTAAAGAGTTCAAAATAATGGACATAAAGATGCTCACTGAGCTCGAAAGAAGAATGAATGCACACAGAGAGAACTTCAACAAGAAATAGAAAATATAAGAAAATAGCAAAGAGAAGTCACAGAGCTGAAGAATACAATAACTACATTGAAAAATACAACACAGGGCTTCAACAGCAGACTAGATGTAGCTGTAGAAAGGATCAGTGAACTTGAAGACAGGGCAGTGGACCACATCCAATCAGAGCAGGAAAATCCACGTGTCACTTTCCTCCCACCAGATTTCTCTCTCAATGCCCCCATTTGAAGGCTTAACGTCTTGAGTTCAAGATTCTTTCCTCCTTCTCTCACTCCCTTTTTATTTATTCCATTTGCGGTGTCTTCTGTTTTCTCTGCCTTTACTTTGTTGTTCTAGTCTACTGTAAATTGTGAGATTCAGTTCAAGCAAGGTACCTGCTCTATGTGTGTTTGTAGAACAAGTATCTCCAGTGTCTGAAGTAAGCTTGGTCTTCAAACAATTGAATAATGACCTCCTGTCTCATCACCAGGAGCTTGATCTTGTGATCTACCCTCTAAAGTAGTAAATGCTATATTATAGTAACTGTATGCTGCTACTGATTTTGAGTTTAAAGTGTTTGCAATTCTGTTCATTTTCTTATAAGTATTAAGATACTTATAAGTACAGTGAATTAAACTGTCCAGAAAAAACAAACAGCTATACTGGTGATCATTTAAAATTGATGAATGCCTTCAAATCAATATAAAAACTTAATACTTTAAGAGCTGTAGGCTTCATCAAGATAGTAACATAAATATTTCCACAGTTTCAATACTAGATGCCATGTGCCATTTTGTAAACACTCTTTGTACTTAATTTCTGAAATGGCAGTATTGTTTTCCGTATGGAGTATGTATAGAGAATATATCTATATGCATAGCCTTAGATTTCAAGCATGTAGAGATTTCTAAAGCAATCTTTACATATTCCAGTTTTTTTCCCAAACAAAAGATATGTTACCTCATTACCCTTAAATAAGGATAAATATGAAAAAGTAAGCTAACTCTAAGTATCTATTTCTCTAGCAAAGTCAGAATTTGCAAGAAATGGGAAAAGATATTTTAACAAAATCCTTAGCCAAACACCTAAAATACATGGACTGAAAATTAATAATCCAGAAAACAGAAGTTGGCAACTGAATGTTTAATGTCAGTAGTTGGATAACTGTTACATTCTGGGCCTAAGAGCTGAGTAATTCAGAACTATTAATCAATGCTAAAAATCTGATGGCAGTGTCTAACTGTTTAACACCTCATTTTTCTCCTAAACAGACCTCTTAAACCTCAGCTAGCTTCTGCCTTTTTGTTATGTTAGAAGTCCCCTTGGACAGGGCTCTGATTTTAAGTTCACAGAATTCATTTTTCTAAACACTAAGTGAAGAAGTCATTTAGCAGGGCCACCAAATCCAGGCTGTGGCAGCTAGTTGGTGAGGCCTCATTAGGCTCGGAGTACCTCTCCCTCAGGAGCCCCTGTATGGTAGAGCAAAACGCCAGTCTATCTGAAACGTTGTCTTCAAAGAAAAAAAGTTCATTTTTAAAGACACTGAGAGATTTGGAATGTGTTTTCAAAGTGCTCTTGACAGTTTTTGTGACCCAATAATAATGGACAAACTAGCTACTAGTTCTACAAACGCAGACACAATCATTTCTCTTTGTTTGTTTGGTCGATGCAACACAATTACAAAGCTACAAAATTCATTATATAAAATTGGTTAGAAAATTAAACTCCAAAACATGGAGATTATATTTCAGAGTTAAAATTAGCTTCCCCATTACTCGTCAGAGCAGGTAAGCTTCCAAATTTTATAGCTTTTCAAATAGGAACCACTTCTTTCTATCTTCACTCTTTTACTATAGATTGTAACACTCACTAACACTTCTTCCCAACCAAGAATTCTCTCTATGCTAATATCATTAAAGCAACCATTCCTCACATCCCAAGAAAATGATTATAAATTAACACAAGGATTATTTAATATCGTGGAAAAAATGAACAGGCTCTCTAAGTTTAAGGAAAATGTTTTGCCAAAGTATACAGCACACTACATGTACGAGCAGTCACTTCACCAGCAGAATGTTATTAGTGTGCTTTTTCCTCAAAAAATGTATCTGTTAGTGCTTGCGGTGGGTAATCACTTGTTATCTCTCCTGACACATAAATGGAAGTTCTTGCTTCTTCACAGTATTTCAGTGTGTGCTCTCTTATATAAGGAGGCAAAAGTGCTAAAGACAGTGTTTCAGATTTGGTACTGCATACAGACAGACAAACATACACAAAAATGCAAGTACTTTCTCAGATACATCATCAGTAACATGACACTAAATCTCATAGTACCTGGTCCAACTCTAACTCAGGTAGATAGTAATTGGATGTATTATCAATAAACAACTTTCCTGAGTCCACCACAGTTTCACATGGAGAACCTAAAAAAGACTTTAGGTAGGATAATATTGGAGCTGGTTTTCGAAGGATGGGCAGACTTTCGATACTATGATATAGGGAAGAGGCAAGTGGCATCTTGGATTCAGATGTTGATATAAACAAGAAAGCATGGCAGCATATATTATCTGTGTGATAACTGTTTATTAAATGATTGGAAGTAAATAAAATGTATCCCTGGGCCAAGTCTTTACAAATACACTATATAATAATAGTATCCCTTAAATGGACATCATGAACCACTATTAAATTACTGTGTTATAGATTTAACTGTTCCCCAAACACCGAATTGTAATTTTGATATTCAGTGTCAGTTATATTATTAAACTCATGTTACAATCCTGCCATCTGATTTAGTTCAGACCTACAATAAGTCAGTTAATTGAAAAAGCAGTCAAACCTGATACATATTTTATTTAACTTAGAATATGTAAATATAAATTTATTCACCCAAACTTGATATTACAGTCAAGAACTGCTCTCTATTATACACAGATACCACACCATATCAATACTATTAAGTTACAAAATGTCCAGTTTCAGAGTTTTTGTTCTGTTTTGTTTTTTAAGTACTAAGAAAACTTGGGGGGCAATTTGAGTGTAAATTCTTCATGAAGTTTTCTGAATCCATCAGTTTTTGAGTTGTCTTACTCATATCTAATTAGCTTTTTACAAAAAACAAAAAAACTTCACCTTGAGTCTTTCCAAAGCATACAAATTAGTTTTCATTAAAACAACACACTCCTTTACTTTCTGCACACGTATTTCATCACTTCAGGTAATAGTTTATACTATATGGTTATAATAACTTGTGCCACTAGGAAGGAAGGAACCACTGAAGGGCACATCAAATGAAAGGGAAATCAAACTTTATTTTTCTTCCTCACAACTGGAGGAGACAAAATTTCAATGTGGAAGGCTAGAGGTTTACTTTTATAATGAAGTTTTTAAAAGTCGATTTTCAGATTTATCTATTGCTAAGTTAATATTGGGCACCTAAGCCTCCTACTTTACAAATAAACGCAGGACTGGCACATACTGATAACAGAATTCCAGTGGTTACAATTTCTCTTGCTTCCCAATCTGCCATTTTCAACACAACTTGAGAAAAAGTTCTTGAGTATAAATGAACATTTACCGTCTCCCTACATTTTGTGTAGGAAAAGTAGCTCACTTGAGGTTATCGTATTTTCTAATTAAAACATTCAATTCATATCTCACCATACTAAAATTGATCTATTTTGTAAAAGTTGGTTATGAGGTATTAGCCAGCCTGTCTCTCACTGCGTTGCCTACTCCCAGAGGGACGCGGCGGAGAATGTAACTGCTGGTCTTTTAAGGTCTCTGTGGAGTTGTGGAATAAAAACTGTGCCTCAATTAGTTAATCTTTATCACTTGTGTCACAGCAATTATTCATTGTATATATTTGTAAAGACAAGTTCTAAAATGACATATGCTTATTTTTTAATTAAATTTATTGGGGTGACATTCATTAATAAGATTATGTAAATTTTGAGAGTACAATTCTATAATACATCATCTGTATACTCTATTGTGTGCTCATCCTCCCCCCCCCCCCCCCCCCCCAGGTCTAGTCTCCTTCCGTCACGATATATTTGACTCCCTTTACCCTCTTCAGTCCCCTCTGGTAACCGCCGTACTGTTATCTGTCTATTAGTTTTGTTTTGTTTGTTCATTTGTTGCTTTCTGTTAAAATGACATATACCTATTTTTAACAACAGGAAGTGCCTCTAATGCAAGGCAAAAATTTAAAATTCTGTCATCCAAATAACGAATCTCTTATTAATGTAAGTTACCATGTAGATCACATTTTTAATATTTAAATCAAGTAACATTGTTCACATCCAACCACTTAATCATCGTCAAGTTTCAAAGTGTATTGGAAAATTGCCCAATAGCAAATCCAAGTGCTCTGGCAAGGGGAAGGGGGCGTGTCCAGGATCCCTCTCTGATTATACGGAAACTCCTTGCCCTCTTGCTGGAGAGTACCACCCACAGACAGGGGTGTGGGGGGCCGATTGGAGGAGCAGCACTGGTTAAAGTTTACCCGAATGAGCTTCCAAAAGAGTTATGTGTTTGGCCAGCGGGTTGGAACGATGGAGCATTACCGAAGCCTTAGAGAATTTGCCTTGGACCTGAGAAACAAGGGAATTTTTATTCGGGTCGGAACACTAACCCATTCCAGGTGAGCGTGTCTAGACAGTCTACTGGACATGGAGAATGCCTTAGAGAGATGCCCTGGGTTCCACAGCCATCCCAGAAGAGGGAGCACAGATGCCACACAGACCTAGAAAAGTAGGCATTGCACAGAGTTGGAGCACCCACAGAGGCATAAGCCCTGCCCAGCAAATTTTAATTCTCTTCCCACAAAGCAGATCTCTTTTCTGGTTGTGACTGTAAGTACCTTATTCAGGCAATAGTCCAATGTGCTCCTATAGACAGATCTCAGAAAACCAAGGAAGACTAGAGCTCAGATTTCAGGCTCCATAGCTGAATGGAAGCATAGTTATGCCAAGGGTCAAGATCTCAGTAATTCCTGACCCTGAAAGATGCTTTCTGCCGGTTCTGCCTGGGATTAATACAGAGCTACACAACTGGCAGTTTCTAAGGAAGACGTTAGAATACAAGCTCCTTTGGACGGCTGAAACCATGTCGTAATGATGCCCTATGGTCCTTCTTGCTATTGTTGACTGAGAATTTTACAAAGGTTACATTTTCCGAGCATGGGTTGAGATGGAGAGGCGAGCTGAGGCAGGGCTTGGAGGTGGAAAAGCTTGTTACAACTGTGATAGCTAGAGTACTATTTCTTAGCTTTGAGCCACACGCATTCTTTGTAAGATGCTCGGTTTTTCCGTTCAGCAATCTCCTCCCCAGGGGCAGTGTTTTAGGGAAAAAGTCCATATGGTCTCAGTTGTTCAGGAACCAACCATACACCTCCTTTAAAGTCAAATGAGTAGCTGAACCTCAAATCCTATGACCAACTTTTGAAAAATCACTGGAAAGAAGATTATATTAGACATCTAGGCCTGAGTCAAGATACTGCATGATAATTTCTGATGTGAGACTCTTTGCTTGATGTCCTAGGACTGACCTGTTGTCCAATTTGAGATTTTAGAATCAGGTGCCTGTGTTTGGTAACTGTGCTTAGTATTTCCCTTCCCTTTAGTACACAAGTGACGTTCGTTGGCTTTGCTCTGAGCAGAACAGCTCACTCCCACTGTTCTCAGAGGTAGTCGGTATAGAGGCAGTCCAGGCAGGGCACTCTAGAATCGGGAGGTCTGGTTTAGAATAGTGGCTTGGTCACTGTTGGACCAGGAACAAGTGACTTAACCCATGCACACGTTAGTTTCCACAGACACGTAAAATGGGGATGATGGAAGTGAATATCTAATAGGGGTTGGTGGGCATTAAATAGGTTAATATGAGTAAAGCATGTACAACAATGGATAATGGTACATAAAATGGCTGAATAAATGTTAGCTGCTATTGTGATTTTAATTGCAGAATATATTGCGTCATCAAAAGTACTTCACCTTTTTAATTTCCTTTAGAAAATGTGTTACATATTCCCTAAGATCTGGATGGCCGATTGGAAATGTGAACATTTTGTTTTCATGAAGAGTCACTATGTTGCTCTCTTAGATCAAAGAAGAAAAATGAAAATGTGTTGCTTAAAAACATTCCTGTGTCCTAAAATGGCTTCATCTGCCATCAGTAAGAGCAACTGAAATTCATGAATCTGAGAGCTGCCTTAAGAGGAGTCCCTAAAAATACAGAGAAAAAGTTCCTTGTTCATCTGAATATAGTGATCGGGAGCAGGCCTCTCATGAATTCCTCTCTCCAAGCTCCCCTTCAATACACATCTGCCCTCCAATGAGGTGCACTTGTTTAAAATACATAAGTCCCCGACTTACGAACATTCGAGTTTCGAACAAATCGCAGAAGTAGCTCACGTGTCTGCTGGACATTGTCACAGTTGTTCTGTGTGCTTACTGTACAGTGTGATAGTGTACAGCAGTACAGTGCTCAATCAGAGCCCAGGATGTCCGGAAGCAAGAAGAAAAGCAGTGGTGATGTGGAGGGGATTGCTAGGAAGCGCAAGCAATAACCAAGGAAACAAAAGTGAAAATAATTGAGAGACTGGACTGAGGTGAAAAGATGGTAGACGTCGCTCGTTCTTATAACATGAATCATTCAACCACTGGCTTTACATTGTATATTTGTGTCAAAGGTATATAAGACTCACTTTGTCTGACTTACAAACGAATCCAACTTATGAACGTTCTCCTGGAACGGAACTCGTTCATAAGTCAGGGACTTATTGTATTTTTAAGTGATGAATTTCTGTCTTGCCCAATATAACCATTCACCAAAATGACAGTGTGTTTAGAGAGGGAGTATATTTAGGTGTTTATACTCTGGCAGGATTTCATACGCTAATGCCATTTAGCTGCTACAATGACCCTACAAGGTCAGTTAAGTCCCATTCTATAATTAGGACACTGAAGTGCAGAAAGATTATGTGTCTGGAGCTGGAATCAAAAGTCATGCTTCCCAGCTTCTTCCTTCTAAAGATCAGCCTTCCATTTAAGTACTGTCTCAAAGTGAAGTAATTTGATATTATTTTCTTACCAAGCATTGAAAAACTGTTTGAGATGGTCTTTCCCCATTGAGGATTGGATGCTCAGTTATTTAAAAAAGCCACCTATAAAAATTTAAATCTTTACCTTCGAGAGGCCAGGGTGAACAGAAGAGTTACATCAAAGTATATGACCACTTGATGGCTGTGTGCACCAAATTACCAAGTGGAGACACGTCCCACCATGTCACTGTGACTCTCCCAGAAACACACAGAAAGCTGAGGAAGTTATAGCCCAGTGATGTTTTCCACAAATAATAGATGCTTCCCTGAGGGACTTTCAGAGTTCCATGAATCACTGATCATTTTGTGATTAATGTCTTCACAGTAGGATCACTACTGTTTCTTGCAGGATAAATGAAACAAACATGGAAGCTCATTATATGACACGTGATGGCCATCAGTAATGAACACCAATTGGGCATTTTCAAGGCAAAAGGAACCTTGCATTGAAGGCATCGTAGCCTCGGCAAAAATTAAACAGGGAAAATAACACGGGTATTAGAGAATTCTTGACATAAAACTAACTGTGGAACACAAAAAGGAATTCATTAGTATTGGATATAAATCCAATTTGCATAAATTACCTAAGCATCTATGACATTTCTCTTTAAATAGGTCAGATTTACCAAGGTACCGTTCTCACAGATAACCATTTATATCTTAATGGAATCCATCTACAGTGCTACACTGTTTCTTCCTTTGATTATAGTTAAGTACCAAGATGTTTAATTTTTTATGAATTCATCATGAAATGTTTAACACAAATTTAACAATCCAAAAATATGCCATTAATGAGTGTCACTGAAACAGCTAACAGGCATGTGGAGATCCCACCTGTAAACAGTCATGCCATCAAATAAAAACTAGTTTGGGCCCTTCAAAGCTTAAAGAGAGGATAGAAAATAGAACCTAAATTGAATAAAACCTATAGTAATAAGAACTTATACATTAAATTACTAAAAATGTGCATATGTGCTTATCATAATAGTCTTTATAGTCACAGATAAAATGGGTTTCCTTCAAGTTAGTTAATGCAAAGCTTTATTTGCACAAAAGCTTCTCTTAGACACCAATTACTATGACCACTTACTATTTAAGTATAAACTTTTAAATATGCAAACACATTTTTAAACCAAAAAGGAACAAATGACTACAGAAGAACTCAATAAAACACAACTCATCTGAGTGCAGTGGGAACTAAACTGTTCGTGGCTAGTATCCATATCTGATGAGCACTGTACGTGAAACTCAAAAAGCGAAACAAAATTTACAGCTGAAATGGATTTCATAACAGAACTGTTTTGTTCGCCATGCATCATGGTAAGTTTTTATCATCATTTTGGTGTGTTTATAATTCAACTCACGCAAAGATATAAATATAAACTCTTGAAGGTAAAAGACTCTTGAAGAGAGAGTTCATGAGACCCTGCTAAGGTGAGTGAGATTTTGAAAAACTACTGAAGAGTATTTATCTTTCTGGGAGAACTATTTGTAAACAAATATGTGAACATTATTGACAGCAAAAGATATTGGAATAAGGTAGAATTCCGTAAGTGATACTTTCCCCATAATATCCTACTCTTGTTGCAGTGGCCTACTTCTATGAGTTTTTTGAGTGATTTTGTTTTTAGTATTCATGTCAGCTATAACTTCTGGTTGTTTTTCTCCTAATCCCCTTCATTAGAGCATCTATTCATACATGTATAAATTAAAGTGACATTTTTCTGCATATAAAATCAATAGACCATTTTAGAACATTTAAAAATATCTATACAACACAGAGAAAAATCATCCATACATTTACTAACTCAAACATAAGTATGTGAATATATTGGTTTTCATCCTTCTAGTCTTTTGTTTTGTATGCACATAATTAGCATAGCTGTGGTTACAAGTATATGGCATAAAAGAAATTGTCATTATTTATCTTAATAAGGCTTTCTCTTGGTCATTAAAAGTGCCCAGTATTCATATTTTCAAGTAGATTTATAGTGGCCCAGTAACTGCAAATCAAGTTTCAAAATGCTTCCCACCCACATCATTCTTTGCCCTAAAAAACCCCCCAAAAAACAAACGAAACAAACAAATGGTTCTGACGCAGGCTGAGGCCAGAGGCACAACTTGGCCAAGGGGTACAGTCTTGGAGTCAGAAGTGAGGCTGTGAATAGAACTTGCACCTCAAGTATGTTTTAGCAATTTTCTTTTGTCCTTCTTTTTGGATTTGTTATCATTATCATCATCATCCTCGTTTTACATGACCACTCCCGGCTTCTTATTCCTGCACTGGTGTGGTAATAGTGCCCCAGGGGCTCCTTCGGTGAGGAGGAGGAGGAACCCTCCTGTTTTGACACTAGCTGACTATCAGCATGGTGTGGGGCAAGTAAAAGGAGACCTGAACTCTCATGGGTACAGATCAGGCTCCCACGGGATGGTTGTGGATGTACCCGTAAAAGCCCTACTAATGATCATACCAAGAAACCTGTGCTGTTTGTAGGCGGTTGTTGCACTCATGGTCCCTTGCAGCTGTTAATTATTTTCCAGAGAAAAATGAAAGCTGCTCCCTCCTCTACATAAAATTTACCTTCTTCACCAATTTTACAGTGCTTTTTCCTCTCTAGGTCCATGTCCTTAAAGGTCTCTCTTTAAAAATCTTACCAGTTTTAAAAGAATCAAGTTCCTGTTGACATGTCCACAATGGCCATTTCCAGTGAGTGCAAAGAAAGAGTCCCTTTGGGCCCATGCAGAAGATTTAAGACAATCCCTTAGGAAGCCAGGCCAGTTCTCTCTAGTTGGGGAACTGCTCTTCCCTGTTAGGTCCTTGCCTAATTTTATGTGCTGGGAACCAACTTGAGCATCCCTTCCATTAAAAGGATTTAACATGTGTCCCACTCTCCTTTCCCATCTCCAGTCCTCAGGGCTCATACACAGTAAAGAGATGGTCACAAATGTTCAGAGGCAGAAAAGGCCATTCTAGATTGGACCTTCTTACCGGATGATTTCAGTACCTTCTGGTAGTAATTAGGTCACGAACACACAATTTAGCCCCGAATCCTAATTAAGTATCCTTCCGAAGAAACCAAGATCTCATGAAGTGATCACAGTTCTTAAAATAGATTTGTTATGAAAATAGTGTCCTGTAAACTCCAGATTTGAGTCCAAATTCACAAATAAATGTAGAGAAATGCCCTCCCTATCCACCAAGTTTTGATCAGTTCCTTTCCCCAAAGTTTCTCTTAGGAATAAAATACAATAAAGGACAGAAACAATTCTAAACTATTTTAAATTATTTTTTTTCTCTATCTTGAGCCAAGAAGGTTGAGATAATTGCCTTCACTATTTATCAACAGGTCTATTCTAGTGGATATTAGAATGTTTTTCAGCAAACTCCAAATTTCTCTTTTCTTTTGTAAATAGTTATTAATAATGACTAATTAGGTTGACCATAATGCAAAAAGGAAAAAAGAATTCTATAAGCTTGACACATGAAATAACAATTCTTCTCCCTGTTATTACATTTCTGAGAAAAGCTCATTTAAAAATCACTCATTCCCACTAAAAATCTACATCTACAATAATCTATGTCAATGTGCTGACAATCTGTCATTGTAAAAAAATTCCTTCAGCTGTTATTGAGTGGATATGGAAAAGAAATTGACTAAACATGCTAAATATGGGCAGAGAAGGTGTTTGCATTTTTGAATTATGGTTTATGATTTACTGTAATATTCATATTTGAAGGTTAAGGAAACGTATAGAAACATGAGCATTTTAACTATCTTCTTGCAATTCAAAAATAATGAGGAAAATGAAGTTTTGACAGCCTGGTGATATACAAGTAAATTCCTGCCCCCATACCTTTGAGCCATCTACCTTCTCAGGAATGAGAAAATGGAATGGAAGAAAATTCCTTGCTACTATTCATATATATATATATATATATATATATATATATATATATATATAGTACATGCATAACTTTTCCAGGCTTATGTTGTCTGCAAGGAGGCTAAGTTCAGTTTTGCTCCCAGTTTTGTAAGGTATAGAATCAATATTTTGATCACAGTCCTATTGTTGAATCTAAACTTGGGCATGAATGTATAAATCACCCTTACCAGGCCTAACCATGAAAAATTGTCATAAGAAAG